>NC_061512.1:38402608-38451549 GCF_022539505.1 Lolium rigidum
GGATTCGGGTTAGCCATGGTTTGTGAAAGAAAGGTTGGAAGGAGTGCCACATAAAAATAAAATGGGAGCCGCTCTTTGAAGGTTTGTCTGGCAAGGGGGTTAGAGTACCCGCTATCAGTCGTTGACAACAACAAACACCTCTCAAAATGTTACTTTCATTCTCTTTATATGATTTCAAAACTGAAAAAGCTCTAGCACATGATTTAATCCATGCTTCCCTCTGCGAAGGGCCTGTCTTTTACTTTATCTTGAGTCAGTAAACCTATTTCCCTCCATCTCAAGCAAGCATTTGAGTAGTTGTGATCAAACCATTATATTGTGATTTGCTCCATCATGTCTTTTACTCTTCCCTGTTTAGTACAAGTTTTATCTAAATGAATATAGCTTTGCAAGTTATCAATGATCACGAGGAGACTATTATGATTGAGTATGCAAGTTGTGCCATATAAACTTTAACATGAGAGCACTGCTCGATAGATAAGAATAACTTGTTAATTGTTCTCTGACCAAGAACGAAGTTTGCCATCACCAACTATGATTTCTTATGCACCTTTATTTGTGATTACCTTATACTTGTTTCAAGTTGAGTTATATGAGGAAGTTGTTTACTAGAATGTCTTGTGTGAATGAATATGATGCTTCTTGTCCGTATTTTATTTATCGACTCTTCACTCCATAAACATGTGGTCCTGTTTACCGAGTTCAGTTTCGCTTGGGGACAAGCGAAGTCTAAGCTTGGGGGAGTTGATACGTCCAATTTGCATCACTATTTTATATCATAATTTGCTGTTATTCATTGATATATTTCATATTTGGACATAATACTTATGTTATTTCATCTATTTTGCATGTTTCATGATTATTGGAGGATCGAGCACCGGAGCCAGGATTCTGCTGGAAAAAGCGCCGTCAGAATGCAATATTTCGGAAGATCAACAGTTGACGGAAATTATACGAAAAACCTTATTTTTCCAGAAGATGAAGTGAGCCAGAAGGGGGAGCTGAGGGGACCCGAGGTGGGCCCACCCCATAGGCCGGCGCGGCCCAAGGCCTGGCCGCGCCGCCCTGTGAGGAGGGGGCCCACAGCCCCCTCTCGCCTCCTTTTCTTCGCGTACGCCTTCATCCCGAAGACCTAAGCTCCAGAGGGTACCTCGCGAAGAGTTACAGCCGCCTCTGCGGGGCGGAGAACACCAGAGAGAAAAGAGCTCTCCGGCGGGCTGAGATCCGCCGGGGAAATTCCCTCCCGGAGGGGGAAATCGACGCCATCGTCACCGCCATCAAGTTGGACATCATCTCCATCACCATCATCATCATCTTCATCATCATCACCGCCGTCTCCACCGCTGCACATCGTCACCGCTGTAGCAATTTGGGTTTGATCTTGATTAACTCTCTCGGTATTGATATTTACTAGTTATTGATGCTATTGAGTGAAACCGTTGAACCAAGGTTTATGTTCAGATTGTTATTCATCATCATATCACCTCTGATCATGTTCCATATGATGTCTCGTGAGTAGTTCGTTTAGTTCTTGAGGACATGGGTGAAGTCTAAATGTTAGTAGTGAAGTATGGTTGAGTAATATTCAATGTTATGATATTTAAGTTGTGGTGTTATTCTTCTAGTGGTGTCGTGTGAACGTCAACTACACGACACTTCACCTTTATGGGCCTAGGGGAATGCATCTTGTACTCGTTTGCCGATTGCGGGGTTGCCGGAGTGACAGAAACCTAAACCCCCGTTGGTATATCGATGCAGGGAGGGATAGCGAGGATCTCGAGTTTAAGGTCTGTGGTTAGATTTATCTTAATTACTTTCTTGTAGTTGCGGATGCTTGCAAGGGGTATAATCACAAGTATGTATTAGTCCTAGGAAGGGTGGTACATTAGCACAGGTTCACCCACACAACACTTATCAAAACAATGAAGATTAATCAGCCGTATGTAGCGAAAGCACTAGACTAAAATCCCGTGTGTCCTCGAGAACGTTTGGTCATTATAAGTAAACAAACCGGCTTGTCCTTTGTGCTAAAAAGGATTGGGCCACTCGCTGCAATTGTTACTCTCGCACTTTACTTACTCGTACTTTATTCATCTGCTACATCAAAACCCCCTGAATACTTGTCTGTGAGCATTTACAGCGAATCCTAGCTTCATCGAAACTGCTTGTCAACACCTTCTGCTCCTCGTTGGGATCGACATTCTTACTTATCGAAGATACTGCGATACACCCCCTATACTTGTGGGTCATCACCTACCTACTACATGGTATTTCTCCGCCATTCCAAAGTAAATTGCTTGAGTGCTACCTTTAAAATTTACATTCTTCACCTTTGCAATATATAGCTCATGGGACAAATAGCCTAAAAACTATTGTGGTATTGAATATGTACTTATGCACCTTATCTCTTATTAAGTTGCTTGTTGTGCGATAACCATGTTCCTGGGGACGCCATCAACTACTCTTTGTTGAATATCATGTGAGTTGCTATGCATGTTCGTCTTGTCTGAAGTAAGGGAGATCTACCACTAAAATGGTTAGAGCATTGCATAATGTTAGAGAAGAACATTGGGCCGCTAACTAAAGCCATGATCCATGGTGGAAGTTTCAGTTTTGGACAAATATCCTCAATCTCATATGAGAAAATTAATTGTTGTTGAATGCTTATGCATAAAAGAGGAGTCCATTATCCGTTGTCTATGTTGTCCCGGTATGGATGTCTAAGTTGAGAATAATCAATAGCGAGAAATCCAATGCGAGCTTTCTCCTTAGACCTTTGTACAAGCGGCATAGAGGTACCCCTTTGTGACACTTGGTTGAAACATGTGCATTGCGATGATAATCCAGGTAATCCGAGCTAATTAGGACAAGGTGCAGGCACTATTAGTATACTATGCATGAGGCTTGCAACTTGTAAGATATAATTTACATAACACATATGCTTTATTACTACCGTTGACAAAATTGTTTCTTGTTTTCAAAACCAAAGCTCTAGCACAAATATAGCAATCGATGCTTTCCTCTTTGAAGGACCATTCTTTTACTTTTATGTTGAGTCAGTTCACCTATCTCTCTCCACCTCAAGAAGCAAACACTTGTGTGAATTGTGCATTGATTCCTACATACTTGCATATTGCACTTGTTATATTACTCTATGTTGACAATATCCATGAGATATACATGTTACAAGTTGAAAGCAACCACTGAAACTTAATCTTCCTTTGTGTTGCTTCAATGCCTTTACTTTGAATTATTGCTTTATGAGTTAACTCTTATGCAAGACTTATTGATGCTTGTCTTGAAGTACTATTCATGAAAAGTCTTAGCTATATGATTCATTTGTTTACTCATGTCATTTACATTGTTTTGATCGCTGCATTCATTACATATGCTTACAATAGTATGATCAAGGTTATGATGGCATGTCACTCCAGAAATTATCTTTGTTATCGTTTACTTGCTCGGGACGAGCAGAAACTAAGCTTGGGGATGCTTGATACGTCTCCGACGTATCGATAATTTCTTATGTTCCATGCCACATTATTGATGATATCTACATGTTTTATGCATACTTTATGTCATATTTATGCATTTTCCGGTACTAACCTATTAACGAGATGCCGAAGAGCCAGTTGCTGTTTTCTGCTGTTTTTGGTTTCAGAAATCCTAGTAAGAAAATATTCTCGAAATTGGACGAAATCAACGCCCAGGGGCCTATTTTCACACGAAGCTTCCAGAAGACCGAAGGGAAGACGAAGTGGGGCCACGGGGCGCCGCCACACTAGGGCGGCGCGGCCTAGAGGGGGCCCGCGCGGCCCTAGCGTGTGGGGCCCTCGTGACGCCTCCTGACCTGCCCTTCCGCCTACATATAGTCTTCGTCGTGAAACCCCCAGTACCGAGAGCCACGATACGGAAAACCTTCCAGAGACGCCGCCGCCGCCAATCCCATCTCGGGGGATTCAGGAGATCGCCTCCGGCACCCTGCCGGAGAGGGGATTCATCTCCCGGAGGACTCTACACCGCCATGGTCGCCTCCGGAGTGATGAGTGAGTAGTTCACCCCTGGACTATGGGTCCATAGCAGTAGCTAGATGGTTGTCTTCTCCTCATTATGCTTCATTGTCGGATCTTGTGAGCTGACTAACATGATCAAGATCATCTATCTGTAATGATATATGTTGTGTTTGTTGGGATCCGATGGATAGAGAATACTATGTTATGTTGATTATCAATCTATGTGTTGTTTATGATCTTGCATGCTCTCCGTTACTAGTAGATGCTTTGGCCAAGTTGATGCTTGTAACTCCAAGAGGGAGTACTTATGCTCGATAGTGGGTTCATGTCTCCGCGAATGCAGGGGAGTGACGAAACCCCTAAGGTTATGGATGTCTTGTTGCCACTAGGGATAAAACATTGATGCTATGTCCGAGGATGTAGTTATTGATTACATTACGCACCATACTTAATGCAATTGTCCGTTGTTTGCAACTTAATACTCGGAAGGGGTTCGGATGATAACCTCGAAGGTGGACTTTTTAGGCATAGATGCATGCTTGGATAGCGGTCTATGTACTTTGTCGTAATGCCCAATTAAATCTCATAATACTCATCATATCATGTATGTGCATTGTCATGCCCTCTTTATTTGTCAATTGCCCAACTGTAATTTGTTCACCCAACATGCTATTTATCTTATGGGAGAGACACCTCTAGTGAACTGTGGACCCCGGTCCTAATCTTTTACATCGATACAGTCTACTGCAATACTTGTTCTACTGTTCTCTGCAAACAATCATCATCCACACTATACATCTAATCCTTTGTTACAGCAAGCCGGTGAGATTGACAACCCCACTGTTTCGTTGGGGCAAAGTACTTTGGTTGTGTTGTGCAGGTTCCACGTTGGCGCCGGAATCCCTGGTGTTGCGCCGCAATACATCTCGCTGCCATCAACCTTCAACGTGCTTCTTGACTCCTACTGGTTCGATAAACCTTGGTTTCTAACGAGGGAAACTTACTCGTTGTACGCATCACACCTTCCACTTGGGGTTCCCAACGGTCGCGTGCTTTGTACGCGTGTCGGGCCGCTCTTCGGATCAGCCGGATACTTGGAGCAATTACGCTTCCAGTGTCCCTTCTCCTTGCGGTAATAGCACTCGAGCATCGGGCTTAGGGCCGTTCTTAGGTTTCATAGGAGGCGTGGCAGCTTTCTTGCCACCCTTCTTGAATTTTCCCTTAGACTTGCCCTGTTTCTTGAAACTGGTGGTCTTGTTGACCATCAACACTTGGTGCTCTTTCTTGATCTCAATCTCAGCAGCTTTTAGCATGCCAAAAAGTTCTTGTAACTAGGTGGCAGTGATTGAAGGACACGATTAATCCCCAGTCTGTTAGGAATCACTATTCCCAAGTCACTCAGTTTCTTCGCATGCCCGGTCATAACAAGCATGTGCTCACTAACGAAGCTGCCTTCTTCCATCATGGACCTGAAGAAGTGTTTCGATGCTTCATAGCATTCCACGGCCGCATGAGTTTCAAATATAGCTTTCAGCTCATTGACCAACTCATGAGGATCGTGGTGCTCAAAACGTTTTTGAAGATCGGCTTCCAGACTGCACAGGATGGCACACTGTACTTGAGAGTACCGAGCTTTCCGAGTCGCGTAAATGTTCTTTACTTCATCGGTTTCAGTTTCTGCAGGAGGGTCACCTAGCGGTGCATCAAGCACATATTGCAGGTTTCCACCAGCGAGGAAGATCCTCACATGATAGAACCAGTCGGTGAAGTTGCTACCGTCGCTCTTAAGCTTTTCTTTCTCTAGGAACTGGTTAAAATTGATTGGGGACGCCATATCTACAACATATATTTGCAATAGTTTAGACTAAGTTTATGAAAAATTGAGTTCAAATTTTAATTCAACATAATTAAAAATCTAGGTGAACTCCCACTCAAAACAATATCCCTCGAATTGTCTTAGTGATCACACGAACCAAATCCACCACACCTAAGTCCGATCATCACGAGACAAGATGTAATTTCAATGGCGAACACTCAAAGTGTTCATCATATCAATCATATGATTCATGCTCTAACTTTCGGTATCACGTGTTCCGAGACCATGTCTGTACATACTAGGCTCGTCAAGGCCACCTTAGTATCCGCATGTGCAAAGCGGCTTGCACCCGTTGTATGCACTTGTTGATTCTATCACACCCGATCATCACGGGATGCTTCGAAACGACAAGTCTTGGCAACGGTGCTACTAAGGATAAACACTTTATTATCTTGATATTTTAGTGAGGGATCATCTTATAATGCTACCGTCGCGATCTAAGCAAAATAAGATGCATAAAAGGATTAACATCACATGCAGTTCATATGTGATATGATATGGCCCTTTTGTCTTTGCGCCTTTGATCTTCATCTCCAAAGCACGGACATGATCTCCATCATCTTCGGGCATGATCTCCATCATCATCGGCGTAGCGTCAAGGTCCATGGCGCCGTCTTCATGGTTGTTCACCTCATGTAGCAACTATTACAACTACTTTGAAATACTACTCAACATGAAATTTAAAGACGACCATAAGGCTCCTCGCCGGTTGCCACAATACAATAATGATCATCTCATACATATTCATCATCACATTATGGCCATATCACATCACCAAACCCTGCAAAAACAAGTTAGACGTCTCTAATTTGGTTTGCATATTTTACGTGGTTTAGGGTTTTCGAGAGAGATCTAATCTACCTACGAACATGAACCACAACGGTGATACTAGTGTTGTCAATAGAAGAGTAAATTGAATCTTCACTATAGTAGGAGAGACAGACACCCGCAAAGCCTCTTATGCAATACAAGTTGCATGTCGAACGAGGAACAAGTCTCATGAACGCGGTCATCTAAAGTTAGTCCGAGCAGCTTCATCCCACTATGCCACAAAGATGCAAAGTACCCAAACTAAATACAACAAAAGCATCAACGCCCACAAAACCATTGTGTTATACTCGTGCAACCATCTATGCATAAACCTGGCTCTGATACCACTGTAGGGATTCGTTGCATAGAAAACAAAAATTTTCCTACCGCGAGAACGCAATCCAAGCCAAGATGCAATCTAGAAGACGGGAGCAACGAGGGGATGATCGAAACTCACCCTTGAAGATTTCCAAAGCCTACAAGAGGAGGCTCTTGTTGCTGCGGTAGACGATCACTTGCCGCTTGCAAAAGCGCGTAGAAGATCTTGATCACGGTGCCACGATCGGGCAGCACCTCCGTACTCGGTCACACGTTCGGTGTTGATGAAGATGACGTCCTTCTCCCCGTTCCAGCGGGCAGCGGAAGTAGTAGCTCATCCTTGAATCCGGCAGCACGACGACGTGGTGGCGGTGGCGATGGAGAACTCCGGCGGAGCTTCGCTAAGCGTGCGGGAGAGGTGGAGGAGAGGGGGGCGGCTAGGGTTTGGGAGAGGGGGTGGCCGGCCTCAAGGGGTGCGGCCAGCTTGTGGCTTTGTGGTGGCCGGCCCCCTCCCCTATTCCCCTCATTATATAGGTGGAACCCCAAGTGTTGGACTACAAGTCTTCGAATAAGACCCCAACTCAAGAACCTTCCATGTAGTAGGGAAACCTACCCAAGGTGGGACTCCCACCCAAGTGGGATTCCCACCCTTCCATGAAGGTGGGTGGCCGGCCCCCTTAGGTGGAGTCCACCTTGGACTCCCCCCTCTAGGGTTGGCCGGCCATGGGGGGTGGAGTCCCACCGGGACTCCTCCTTCCTTAGTGATTCCTTCCGGACTTTTCTAGAACCTTCTAGAACCTTCCGTAAAACCACCGGATCATTTTCAAACTTATAAAATGACTTCCTATATATGAATCTTATTCTCCGGACCATTCCGGAACTCCTCGTGATGTCCGGGATCCCATCCGAGACTTCGAACTCCATTCCATATTCAAGTTCTACTATTACAACATCAAACCTTAAGTGTGTCACCCTACGGTTCGCGAACTATGTGGACATGGGTGAGAACTCTCTCCGACCAATAACCAATAGCGGGATCCAGAGATCCATAATGGCTCCCACATATTCAACGATGACTTAGTGATCGAATGAACCATTCACATACGATACCAATTCCCTTTGTCACGCGATATTTTACTTGTCCGAGGTTTGATCATCGGTATCACTCTATACCTTGTTCAACCTCGTCTCCGACAAGTACTCTTTACTCGTACCGTGGTATGTGGTCTCTTATGAACTTATTCATATGCTTGCAAGACATTAGACGACATTCCACCGAGAGGGCCCAGAGTATATCTATCTGTCATCGGGATGGACAAATCACACTGTTGATCCATATGCCTCAACTCATACTTTCCGGATACTTAATCCCACCTTTATAACCACACATTTATGCAGTGGCGTTTGATGTAATCAAAGTACCTTTCCGGTATAAGTGATTTACATGATCTCATGGTCGAAAGGACTAGGTAACTATGTATCGAAAGCTTATAGCAAATAACTTAATGACGTGATCTTATGCTACGCTTAATTGGGTGTGTCCATTACATCATTCACATAATGATATAACCTTGTTATTAATAACATCCGATGTTCATGATTATGAAACTAATCATCTATTAATCAACAAGCTAGTTAAGAGGCATACTAGGGACTCTTTGTTGTTTACATATCACACATGTATCAATGTTTTGGTTAATACAATTATAGCATGGTATATAAACATTTATCATAAACATAAAGATATATAATAACCACTTTTATTATTGCCTCTTGGGCATATCTCCAACAGAGGGCAGACTGGCGCCGCCGTCGGGATATCACCGAGCGGGAGCTAGTCAAGCCCAATACGACTTGGGGCGACGATGATGATCGATAGGACAACATTTGGACAGAGACCACCTCCGACGACGAGTAGAACTAGGAGATAGTAGTCTTTGTCTATTTTAAATGTATTTTCAATGTTTTTTTAGATCTTACTAGGAGGCATTGGCGCGGCGGCACGCCGCGCCCGTGTGCATATAATATCTGAACAATGATGGCAGAGTTGTGTGTAGACTGATTTTTCTGTGAATTTTGAAGTGGCGTGGCACATAATATGAAAAGCAACATCGATGTAGTTTGTAACAGTAGCATATGTATGTACAATACATTACACAGTGGAGGCCAAGCAGATAACTTAATCAAGCATTCCGGTCTGGAACATTATACCTCATGTAGTATAGGAGGACATGTACAAACATGAAAAGCTCAAAAGAATGCAAAAGGTAAACTGCTTTCATTCCCATAATCAATTCGAAGCATAGATTGTATACAGTTTGACGGGCATAAGCTCAAAAATATATGCATGGCTTATAATCTGTAGTTGTAAGAACCCCGTGACAGCACACAAAAAAATGTCCTATGTCAGTTACCCTTAAGTGCATCTTCAATGGTTTGTGTGGTTGTAGATTAGAAGGGCTCCAAGGCCGGAATTGATCTGGACAGTTATTAAAAATGAGCTAATCTAGGTATTCCAGTACTGTGCAAGACCAAGCTGGTCACCAACTGAAAGGTACTGTCATGTCTGCGTGTTCGAAACTAATGAACTCTAATAGTCTGAATTCTACTTCCAGTGTGCTCACTATTACTAAAGCTTTTCTTTGGTTGCCTGATGGATAAATGAACAACTATCGCACTATAACATTCTGAATTCTACTTCCAGTATGCTCATTGTACTAAAGCTTCTCTTTGGCAGCCTGATGAATAAATGAACACCGACGAGTTGTAAAAACAAATTACACAAAGACGATGGATCATCACTAAGTAAACTAATCGAATTGGTAAACAGCAATATAAGAACAGGAAGTAGAGAGGGCAGCCTTAAGATGGTCTTCAACACATTGACCAAAAAATACAAAAAACAAAGAAATCTAAGGGGCTGCATTAGCTAATTTAGAATAATCACACTACTTCTAGACCCCTGTGAGCTCTTATGATATTTCCTTGATGGTATACTAATACTGATGAGTAACATGAATGAAACAAAAATCAACAATGGTCTATTAGAACGGATACGATGGTGTGTCAATGGTTATATCTAGCTAAGCTCAAAAGATCTAGAACATAGTATATTTGGGTGTACGTAGTCCCAAAGTGTAGTTGTATCACATCATAGATCAGATCTTAACTTTCTGATATTTTCTTTTTTTTTCGAGAGCACGCGCAAAGCGTGCCTTATCTTTATAGAAGAGAAGTGAGTATCAAATTACAAGAATAGCACCGTGGCGCTGCTAACACACACACGCCACCCTCCCTCCGCCTAGGCCTACTCTCTCGCTATATCTAGCCTCCCTCCTCTCTTGGCACTCTCCCAAAGGTGGAAATCTTGTCTGATGAGTACCGCCATTTGGTCCACCGTCTTCTGCTCCCTCTCGTTTCCGAAAGCCCTAGCGTTTCGCTGCTTCCATAGCGTCCATGTCGTGCTTATGACCAAGGAGTCGAAGCGCTTCCTGTCAGTCCTCCTCACACGTTTGCGGGCCTCCGTCCACCATCTCTCTAGATTGCCTGAGACCCCAGGGTCGGCAATCTGTAGCTCTGCGCTTTGCAACACCTTGCACCAGACCTGTTCCTACAATTGCAGCAAATTGCATCTCTAGATATTCTCTTTTCATTGCAGCAAATTGCAGATTCTATAATCCGGAAGCACAACCTGCTCCTACAAAAGCAGTATGTAGATGCACATCCAAACGCCGCCAACGATTTGCAACAGGCACCGCACTATTAGTTTTCAACTGTCTACAATTTGGCTTACAGACAATTGATATTTGGTTGTGCGGACATCACCTGTCTACCGCCTGCATGGAACTTGCAGCAATGCCAGTTTCGTTCAGCAGCCAAGCTGGACCTAAAAAAAGGCACAGGAAAACCAGAATCAGTAAAATCAAAATTAGAGAGAAACTCATTGAACCAAATCAGATCGAGATGCCATGAAAGAAGAAAAATATGGCACGTGAAGAGAGGGAAAAAGGAGGCATCCCATCAGTTCTCCTCCCGGCGATGGAATTCATGGGTCCGCCCCAACTGGGAGCTCCCAGCGCGCCGGCCATGGAGGGCCTCTTCGTCGCCAACGGCGGACGTTGCGGCCAGAAAACATCAGGCCGCCCTCCAGCGGTGAGAGGCGTCACCCGGCGGTGGAATTCATGGGCAGACTCAGGCCCATCTGGGCGCTCCCCGCCGTGCCGGCTATGGTGGGCCTCTTCGTCGGCCACGACGACGGAGCGTGTGAGGCAGGGGTAAAAGGAGAGAGTGGAAGAGTGAAGCCTAGAAGGAGGCGTGCATGTTGGACTGGGCGTTCACTTGGAAGCCAGCAGATGGATTTTTGGCGAGAGACAACATGGTGGAAGATGAATCTGGAGAGATAAGCGGTGATCGGTGGGGTCCAGCCAGTGATGTTTCTAGTTTGCACACGAGAGAAATATCTGGTAACTTAATCGCACGTAACTGAGGGGAAAAGTCTACCATCAACGTAAAAGTGGAAGCAATCGGCAGAGTATGCCTAAATAACCGGCAACCGGAAGGAAACCTGCCATAAAAAATAAGAAAAAAGGAAAAAACGAATGGTAAGAGTCCACCGACCGTAAAACTGGACATGTGTCACCAAACGGCTAAAGCCTCTATCGTGAAAATAGCAAATCAACAGTAACCAAATCTCTCAGGGATCACCGATGTGTTTAACTTTTATATAGTGTATAATATAATATTAAGACTATGTAATGTTAAAATGTGTTTCTGGTGCTGTAAAATAATGCTTCCGCTGCGGGCACTTTTCCAGTGAGCCGCGTGTGCTGCGAAATAGCGCCTACGGTGGAGGAGAATTTGGCACAACGCACACTAAGCGTTTGTAGCGCGCGCGAAGCACGTTTTGCAGCGCCAAAATATTGCGCCTCTATTGGAGATGCTCTTAGATGGGGTCATCTTCAGTGCTTTTGAGCCCTGGTTTGAATGTAGTGGTCAAACACCAATACACCATCAAGCTGAAGATCTCCACCAACTACTTCTGTGAGGTCATTCCGAAGGAGGAAGATGGCAAGATTGTTATGGACGCGGGCTGGTCAGAGTTTATCAAAACACATGACTTGAAGATAGGATACTTCACGGTATTCAAGAAAATATACACTATATTCTTGAAGGTGATCCTATTTGATCATAACAATTGCAAAAGTGTGATCAAGTATAGTAATAATATGGATTATGACTCTATTAAGATGGTGGATGTTCGGTTCTAAACTGTTTTGTAAAGAGGTGTCCAATAAGTATATATTCCACTCTATTTAACGATGCATTTGTGGTCAACATGATGCTCTTATATATGCATGTGGCTCCTCCACACACAATATGGAGGTATTATTGGAGGTGACAATTTGGCTCATATGAGCAAATGCTCTCATTATATAAAATAATTAAAAAACAATTTTAAAAATGTTAAAAAAATTATGATATAAATTTTTTGGTGTACATCGTGACATTCTATGTTAGTGCACAAATTTTCGTGGAGAAACAACATTTCATATGGCGTGTACAAAAAAGACAAAAAAAATATCCTGTACGTAGTCGTGTTATAGCATCAAAACTTGTCTTTTTTACAGGAGCCACAATTGTTTTTAGTTTTTTTTTGAAAACTTGTGTACCAACATAAAATGTCTAGATGTACATATAAAAATTTAATTTAGAATTTTTTGACACTTTGAAATGTGCATTCACATAATGGGAGCATATGCTCCTATGAGTCAAAGTGCATTTCCCGGTATTATTATGTTAAACTTAAAAGGAATATGCCCGAGAGGTAATACTAA
Source organism: Lolium rigidum (assembly GCF_022539505.1). Taxonomy (NCBI): domain Eukaryota; kingdom Viridiplantae; phylum Streptophyta; class Magnoliopsida; order Poales; family Poaceae; genus Lolium; species Lolium rigidum. The sequence goes on from NC_061512.1 coordinate 38,415,460, forward strand.
AGCGGTTATTATATTATTCCATGTTTATGATAGATGTTTATTTTTCATGCTAGAATTGTATTAACCGGAAACGTTAATACATGTGCATCTAATAAATAAATAAGAGTTCCTAGTAAAGCATATCGTTTAACTAGCTCATTGTGTGGTTGTCCTTACCGAGGTCGTCGTGAAGGTTGGAAGCCATGTTTTGCCCCTAGAGTTTGGCACCTCTTTGGGTTCTTCGTGAGTACCTTGTTCCTTGGGACATGAATTTCCGACAAAAAATAATTCAAACAAAGAAACATTTATTATCATATGAGACTCATTTTCCTTATCATCGTCAACGTTAACAAGGCGGTATCGTAAGAAAAAGTCGAGTAGCTAGAAATCTCGTGTAAAAAATCCAAGAAACAAAACGTCCATTATGTAGAGAGGCTGATATCAGGAACCAATCATCCAACAAAATAAACGTCTCGATTAGGGAACGACAAGCAGGTAGAAACATAGGGCATGACCAGAAAAAAGACAGCTAGAGATGCTGCCGGCGCACCTGAGAAATCCTCATATGCCACGTGTGTGGTGACCATGCACAACGTTTTTCCCGAATCCATTGCGCTAGATGGACTCAATAATGAGAAAAAAGTTGTGCGATCTACCACAAAAAGTGGAAAAATCGTCAGGATGAATCATCATCAACCACCGTCGACTCTCAACTTCATCGCCTGTGGCAACTTTTTTTATGGTGGTAATAGGCAGGAGGTGCAGATGGAAAAACGACCTAATCCAATATGGGTATACATCATCGATCTTCACGTGAAGCTCGTGTGGTCACTTATAAAACTCGATACTTCTATCTTGCCCGGTCGGCTTCGCTTCTCATTCATCGCCATCAACCTCTTTCTATTCTCTTCGTTGTTGACACCGGACTGAAGATACATATCATGACCCAAGCGGACCTATGCACACACACTCGATGGTCGTATATTTGCAATTCAAAGGTAGTCATCGGCACAATCATCTGAGATGCCAGGCTGCATTCCTCCAGCGAGCAATATAGTGAGCATTGGCCCCACAAGCTTCTATAGTTATCACAAAAAAGATATCAACACATTCGGTAGTGTCTACAAAATAGATGTGACGGATATGTTGGTGCCTCGGTAAACTTATGTCGCATGAGCATGTTGCGGCCGAGTATGCGGTTCCGAGGGATGCACAGCCGGCCAACATTGGATCGTCGCCACTTCTTCGTGTTCCTATCACCGAACACATTCATAGTGAGCACCACCACCATTTGCTCGATATCATCATTGATCAACTCCTCTATATACTCACCGGCCGAGGACGACGAGTCTTCGAAAACAATTTGGGCGCCCGAACTCAAGCTTGAGCTCATATGCACTTATGCCCAAACATCCTAATAAATATCAAATAGTCCACAAAAGACTAGCGAACATCTACCGCGCCTCAATGAAATTCGTCACCCCCATCATTTGCGGTCGTCATTAGGTAGTGACTGGAGTTCGGGGTAGTCCAATGAGGGTTTTTTTTAGCCGATATAGTAGAAGTGGGACTTGGCGTGACAATTTCAGAAATTCGTCTCTGGCAAAGATGAAACTCTGGTCGTTGGGGTGCACCACTCAACCCAAACCACAAGACTATGCCCACGTCGTCCACTCGTGCATATATATCCTTGTAAGAAAAGAATAAGGAAAGTAGTTCATGGATGGATGAAAGTAGCTAGCTTCCTACACGTGGATGATGTATGCATGGATGGAGAAGGCATCTTAAGTCACGATGGCATGTACTTGTACACGTACACTCCGTATGGTACATTGGTACTATAGTACAAGAACAGTGCTAAGTAGCTTCTAACATTGTAACAAGTTTTATGAAGATGAACAATGCTTGATTGTGAAGCTTGCTAGCTTCCCTTGGTTGTGTGTGCTGCCATGTATAATCGTTGAGTTGGTATAAAGAGAAGAAATACAAATTGTAGAATCAATCCTCGTATCAACTATTGTGTTTATACACATGGACCACAAAACAATAAAGATCTACCAATGCAACCAACCAGTACAAAACATCAATCTCCAAGCTAGATCATCAAATTAGAGTGGCTAAATAAACTATACCGTGTCATCATATATATAAGCTGAAGTCTAAACAAACTGATCTAAGTTATCAAAGCTAACACATCTAAGCTATAATTATTAGGGTTCAATGTTACTCATAGCGATCTGACAGACGGAAGAGGAAGACGTCATGTCGGCGATGTGGAGAAAGATGACTTGACACGGCGGGGCTCCACCGGCCAGAGAATTAAGATGGCCACTTACCTGTTAATCGGTGAAGAAGCTTCCCTAGAAGAAGAACTCAAATGAGAAAAAACGGTGGCGCAGATTTAGCTGCGAGGCAGAGCGAATCCGCAGGTGGTGGCTGAATTCCTCCCGTGATAATTTTGTGAACGGGCGCAAGCTCTTGCAATCCCTGCGAGCTCGAAATTTTCCCAGCGAGCGCGATAAGAGATTGTCCAAAAACGGCCGAGTTAACCGTGGCTCCTCGTATAGGCTCCAAACTATTTTAAGGAAGGTACGATGCAGGAAAACTTTTTCACATGGACAATGAGAAACGGCTTCACGAGCAGCCAACCAAAGTACCAAACCCAAGAGATTGAACCAGCACTAATTCTGCGTAAAGAAGTTGCTGGATATAGAATTCATCTGGAGCTTGTTTGGTGGCCTAGAGACCTTTGGCTTGTATCGGGTTACTAATTTTTGGCTCGTTTGGTTGACTAGGCTTTTCCATATTGTTGCATTACATGATTCTTAAAGCACCTTCGGAATAGGCTATGAAACAACGCCTGAATCGACCGTTTCCACCATGCATGTCCCGTTCTTTTTACTCCTCTGCTCGATGGATGCAACCTCTGCATCTGAACTAGCTTAAGCTTAATCCCTTACACTACTCCACATTTTCTCTCTTCAAATCAACACAACCATACTCTGAATCAAAATAAGTTGTACATGAAAAAGATATATGTCGATGATACGAATCAATTTCGACCTCAGTTTTGAGTTTGGTTGCCCGTGAAGAACCTTTTTGGTCCAGCAGATACATAAAGCTCAGTTTGTTTAGTTTCCTGCGAACCTAGCATACTTTAAATTTAAAAAAGGCTTTTTGTTGAATCTTTTGAATTTCAAAAAAATAAAACAAAAAATTCGCACGCACATCTTCAAGTGATACGCGCTCACAAAATTGTTTCATAAAAAATCGATTTATCATGTGACATGTGTAAAAAAAGGCAAAACTCGGTGCTAAAAATATTTCTTTTCACAAAAGATTTTTTCTCTTTTTACATAAACCACACAAAATATTGGTTTTTTCGTGAAGTTTGACGAATGCACATATATTATGGAGATGTCCATGTAGAATTTTCTGTTAAAAAATTTCGACACTTCAAAATACGATTTTTGGTAGAGGGAGCCGAATTGAATTTCGTTCCCTTATTAAGCTTACTTTACATCAAGTTGCATTTTGAAACTTCTTGCAAAAATATACATATTTTATGTTTTTATATACACCATAAAAATACATATTTATGTTTAGATTTCGTACACACATTACTGCATTCATTACCTATGTTTTTTGGAATTTTCTGAAGTCTAAAAATTAGAGTTGAAAAATACATTGACTTTTTCCACGGTCCCACCTTCTCAGATGGGTGGCTTCCTATTGGCTGCCATGTTGAATTCAGCAGTTCATTGGGTCTACGAAATTCCTATTGTATTAAGAAAAAAGGGCCGGGCTAGCTAGGTATGCATTCTCTGAGAAATAATATTGTTTCCTTTTTGTCCAATCTTCGTCAATTAGTTATGTACTCGTACATTTTTTACTTAGTTCGCTTGGATATCTAGTTAAACGAAGTGTTTTCTCATTGCATATTTGTATCTTGTGTTTAATTATTAGAGGAAAATCAAGCTTGTGTGCCATATTTTTCTGGCAATAAAAATAAATATTACTTGACAAAGCGGAGTATATAATACTATGTAGACCGAAAGGTCACGGGCAGGGACGGAGACAAGGGGGGATGAGGGGGGGCTCAGCCACCCCCATGGTTTGGATTTTATGAAGAATACTACTCACTAGAACTTTAATTTCTTGCTGATTTAGCTTACTCTGCCCCCTCATAAAGTTTACAACACTATTTTGCCCCCCTCAAGATTGAAAGCTGGCTCCGTCCCTGGTCACAGGGGGTTCATGATACACACAACGGTATATTAGGAAAAATAGACAAAACCATAAAAAAAAATACATCAAATTAATTGGTGTTCATGCATGCAATATTCTTCTACCGCTAAAACACCAATTCCGGATGGAAGAGCCACGTTTCTAGCTCGGAAGACATACACAACCGTGAGGGGCTAGAAGTTCGGGTCTTGAGGTTGAAAACCTCACCAGTGTCCCTGAAATAAATGACATCCTCCTCCACCTCTCCACAAGGCGCAGCGACAGACTTGGAGAATTTGAGGCTGATAAAGAGTGCTCGACCGCCGCCCAGCCCACGAGTCAGCGGCATCCAAACGCCGGCGCGGAGGTCCGCTTCGAAGACTTCCACCCCGAGAGTCACGTATATAATAGGCTGGAGTGGGCACATTTTCTGATGATGCCTCACCATGAGCAGTTTCCCGCATGATTCTATAAGATGGTGGCTAGTTACGTTGATATCATGAGAGTGAGGCCGAAATTGAATTGGGCAATTGATGATCCCAATGTCATTTGTGTCTGGTGCCTCGTTATCCACCTCTTCATTTGGTGCGTCTTCCACCTGCTCATCAATCTCATCATCGTCGTTGTCGTCATCATCATCATCATCATCATCAGCCGGAGCAGCTTCATAGTCATCGTCCTCCTCCTCCTCATCGTCATCATCACTAGAGGACATGGGCCACACATTGTGACCATGGTAATATGGCGGTTGTTTGATGAGGCGTCTTCCCATGGTAACCAGAGGTCTTCCTTCACCATCTAATGAGAGATCGAAGGGGATGAGGTCCTCTGTGCTGGTGATGGCGTAGAGTTTCCCTTCAAGGAAAGCAACGTCAATGATATGGATGTAGGGACTTGTCCTTGGCGGTGGCAACCACACGCCCTTCCCTGGGCGGATCACCATGAAAGCATGGCTCCTGTTGTTGACGGTGACGGCGAGGAGGTCATCCACAGTTGACCGCATGAGGAACCTGTAGATTACATTACGTATGTCGTGGCCGATGACGGCGTCCAGCTCGGGAAGCGGCACGGTCTTCTTCAAGAAGGGATTGTGTAGGATATACTTGCGGTCCTTGCCTACTCGGACGGCGAGCCAGTCATCGGTGGAGCCAAGGGTTTTGGCGCCACGGGGCAAGGAACGGAGCCGGTGGCGGTGCCTGCGGGACATTGTGCTAGGCAACCGCCATGGTTGGGGCCCGTGGCGGCGCACGGCCGCGTGCCACGAGCGGCAGACGGCCCGGGCGCGGGCACGGTCGGCGGGGTCTGGGAGCCTTGCGATGACGAGGTCTAGGAGTTCCGTCGGTAGGTCATCGTAGGACGGGCATTTAGTCGGCGCCAGAAGGCGTTTTATGGACGCCAAGGAGCGTTGTATGCACGCCAAAGAGCTGCGGAGTGCTCGCATGGTCGATCGAGCTGCTTGGCCGGGACGAAGACGACGGTCTAGTCCAGCGATCCTCCGCGCGCTACCCAGAACTAGCTTGCGTAGCCAAGCAGCTAATCAATCGTGCAGTACTTTTCGTTGCTAGGTACGCGTTTGTTTTTGTTTTTCTTTCTTTCTTAGCGTTGATTGACTACATGGGTTTACACGTTTATTTATAGCAGCTAAGTTAACTTGGTACAGATCGGATTAGTGCTGGAAATCACCTGAGATTACAACGTGCTCAATTCTAACACCACCTAGTCCGCAGATTTGATCTTATTGGCGATCTAAAAAAAGATTTGATCTTCTTGGTGGGTAATTCGACTAACGAAAGACGGAGAGATAGACCTGCCGCCGATTATTTTCTAGCTCTGCAGAACGGATACGACGATGGAAACCTACTCGGGTTACAACAACACGATCCTTTTTTATTTTCGTGGACTTTTTTTTTGGAGCAACCGGCAGAAACACTGCCTTTTCATATAAGTAAGGGGCGTGCTGAGCGTCCCCCGGGGGATCAAATCCCGGATCCCCCGGGTCGCCAGCCGTTCGTTGCCATGCATCCAATCCGTACATCGTGAGTCACTCCCGCACCTTAAAAAAAGGAAAAAACATCCCACGAAGCCACGACTGAAACACTCCAAGTCTCCAACCGCGCCTCCTGGAACTGCCGTCGCCGCCGACGAAGCGCTGCACCCGCGCCTCCCGGAACTGCCGCCGCCGACGACGAAGCACCGCGCCTGCCCGAAAGCACCTCCGCTCGCATCGGCAGGCTCACCGGCGACGTCGACTCCTTGGGTAGCACAACCTTCATTCCTTGGTAGCAAACCCATCGTTCGTTGGTAGCACCTCCGCTCCGAACTCCGGCGAGACCTCCGCCTTGCAGCATCCCACCTCCGGCAAGCAGAAAACGCCGCAACCAATGGTAGCAGCGATGCCTTTCTTCTGTAGCATCTGTGCTCGCCTATGGTAGCACCGCCACCTCCCATGGTAGCACCGGCGACCTTCTTTGGTAGCAGCTCGGACCGCCGGACGTAGCAGGCACCGCCGCCGCTTGGAGCGAGCCGCCGACCTTTGGTAGCAGCGCCCCTGGCCGAAAGTAGCAGCAGCCGCCGTTTGCAACAAATCCGCCGGCCGGACGTAGAAGGCTTCCCCGCCGCTTGCAGCAGCGTCGCCGGCCTTTGGTAGCAGCCCCGCCGGCCGGACATAGCAGGCGTTCCCCCCGCTTGCAGCAGCGCCGCCGGCCTTTGGTAGCAGCACCACCGGAGGGATGTAGCAGACGCCGCCGCCTTCGGTAGCATCGCCGCCGAGGCCGGCCGTAGCTAGTTATGGCGGCCAGAGGAGCTCGGCCTCGTGGTGGCTGTGCGGTAGCAAACAACGGGCGCAGTGAAAGGTAGCCCATGGCCGCCAGGAGACGGTTATGGCGGAGGATCGGGCGAAGAGGGAGAAGAGGCGCTGCGGTCACTACGATGGGTGTCGAAGACGGCAGCCTTTGGGCAGAGAGAAGATAAAGACTATGCACGTGGTGGGCCCCCAACCATCCCGATCTCTCCAGATTCTCTAGGCCTAGCGACAGCCGGTGCCAGCGAGGCGGACGATCGGTTCGCGCGATCCCCCGGGGGAAGGAGAGCGTTTTCCTATAAGTAAGGGGGAAAAAAGAAACCACTGTACAAAGATAGCATGTTTAGTTTTAGGTGTAAAACATGCCAGAAACCACCAAGGTAAGGAAAAACAACAACTGCCTGTAAAGATTGCTAGATCGACTAGGTGCAGATCTTAACCGGGAGAGAGATGCTAGGGGCCTAAATCTCTGTAAAGAATGTACTGATACTGTGAGGTTTACCTTATCCCTGCGAGGAGGACGAACCCGTCGAAGTTGTTGTGGTGGCGATGGCGACGACGGCGTGAGGTCGAGCGAGAGGGGTGGCGGCGGAGCTTCCCATCGGCTCTGTGCGAACCCTAATCGGTGGGTGTTGGTGGGGCGAGTGGCACTCCGGTCAACCTCGTGATCTGTGCCACCGCCCCCACCACTGTATTTATAGCACAGGCGACAGGGGCCCACCAACCAGATGTGGTTGGGCGGCCCCAATCAGGGCGCGGACGAGGTCAAGGGTCCGAGTTCGAGCCGTTGGGCTCGGACGCGAGGAGATCATCCTAACATTCTCCCCCTTGATCTCAACTTTTCTTTTAACTTTATACTTTCATTTTATTCGTTTCATTTTGGATCAGTACATAGGGCATGTTTCTTCGTCACAGCTCTATTGCCGATAGAATCGGACAGCCACAATGCACTTCTCTATTCTGAAACAAATTCTTTTACTTTTGGGCCTCTTATGATCCAGGATTGGTAAGACTTTCCCTTAAACCCATGCCGGCTACGTGCTCCTTGAACACGTTGAACACGCTGGGTGGTAAGCCTTTCGTTAGCGGATCCGCAAGCATATCTTTTGTCCTTATATGCTCGAGACTTATAGTTTGATCCTGGACCTTGTGTTTCACAACATAATACTTAACCTCAATCGGTTTCGTAGCTGTACTCGACTTGTTGTTGTGAGCATAAAATACTGCAGGCTCATTGTCGCAAGTACATCTTTAGTGGTTTGTCAATACAATCTACCACTTTCAAGTCGGGTAAAAATTTCTTTAACCATAATGCCTGCCCCGTGGCTTCATAACATGCTATAAATTCTGCATACATCGTGGATGATGCAACTATGGTCTGTTTGGAGCTTCTCCACGAAATAGCCCCCCTGCGAGGGTGAATACATATCCAGATGTGGATTTTCTATCATCTATATCCCCCACAAAATCTGCATCTGAATACCCTCTTATTTCTAGGAAATCAGATCTTCTGTATGTTAGCATGTAGTTCTTTGTGCCTTTCACATAACGCAATGCCTTCTTTACCATTTTCCATTGTTCAAAACCTGGATTTTCTTGATATCTACCGAGTACTCCGGTGATAAATGCTAAGTCAGGGCGAGTGCACACTTGTGCATACTGTAGGCTTCCAATAGCCGAAGCATATGGGACCGCTTTCATTTGATCGAGCTCGTATTGATTTTGGGGACTTTGATGTTTCCCAAAACTGTCGCCCTTGACTATAGGGGCAGGTGTGGCACTGCGCTTATGCATATTATACTTACTTAGAATCTTTTCTAAATAGGACTTTTGCGATAGTCCTAATACTCCATTGTTTCTATCTCGGTGAATTTCTATGCCCAAAACATATGACGCTTCACCAAGATCTTTCATATCAAAATTTGAGGACAAGAACTTCTTTGTCTCTTGCAGTAGACTAACATCACTGCTGGCAAGCAGAATATCATCCACATACAAGATTAGGAAAATATATTTCCCACTTTTAAACTTTGCATAAACGCAATTGTCCTCAATATTTTCTTTAAATCCAAATCTCTTGATTGTTTCATTAAACTTTAGATACCACTGTCTGGAGGCTTGCTTTAATCCATAAATAGATTTCTTTAGACGACATCCCATTTCTTCCTTGCCTTCCATGATAAAACCCTTGGGTTGTTTCATGTAGACATTTTCTTCTAAATCTCTGTTTAGAAATGCCATCTTTATATTGATTTGATGCAACTCTAAATCAAAATGTGCAACTAGTGCCATGATGATTCTGAAGGAATCCTTACATGAGACCGAAGAAAATGTCTCATTGTAATATATCCCTTCTGTTTGTGTAAATCTTTTGCCACAAGTCGTGCTTTGTACTTTTCAGGAGGTGGCTGTTGTTGCTCCCTTTCATGTTGAACAAATGGTTTATTCGGCTCCTGACGGACAGGTTCCGAACTTTCACTCATCGTTGTCATGGGTGGAGTCACAACAGGCGCTTGCACCACAATCGCAGGGATCATCGGTACAGGTGCACATGGTAGCGCAAAAAATGGCTCCTGAGTCATCGGATTAGGTGCATGCACCCTTTTCTCCTCAAGATCAATTTTCGGAGCTACCATGCTCCCCCTCATCATTTCATCTTCTAAGAAGACAACATGTCTCGTTTCCTCAAACTTTGTGTATTTCTCTGGACAGTAGAAACGATACCCTTTTGACTTTTCAGGATAGCCAATAAAATGGCAGCTGACTGTTTTGGTATCTAACTTTGCGATATTTGGATTGAATACTTTGGCCTCACCAGGACTCCCCCATACTTTCAGGTGGTTTAGAGAAGGCACTCTCCCTGTCCATAGCTCATACGGTGTTTTGGGCACCGATTTGCTTGGTACTCTGTTTAGAATGTGAATAGCGGTTTTTAACGCCCCAATCCACAATCCCAATGGTAGGGTGGAATAGCTCATCATACTGCACACCATATCCATAAGGGTACGGTTGCGCCTTTCAGCTACCCCATTTTGCTGAGGTTCGCCCGGCATTGAGTACTGGGCGACTATTCCAGTTTCCTGTAGAAACCTTGCAAAAGGTCCAGGGACTTGGCCATATGGAGTATGTCGACCGTAGTACTCCCCTCCACGATTAGACCTGACTATCTTTATGCTTTTATCATGCTGATTTTCAACTTCAGCTTTGAATATTTTAAATTTATCCAACGCTTCTGTTCTTTCTTTTATTGGATAAATATAACCATATCGGGAGTAATCATTCGTGAATGTTATGAACGAATCATAGCCATCCACACTTTTCACAGGAAATGATCCACATATCTCAGTGTGAATTATTTCTAGTGTTGATGTGCATCGATTTGCACCCTTTTTAATTTGCTTTACAAATTTTCCTTTAATGCAATCGATGCACTGTTCTATATCTGAGAATTCTAATGGAGGAAGAATATCATTTTTAACGAGTCTTTCTATTCTCCCCCTCGAAATATGGCCTAAGCGACAATGCCATAATTTCGATGATTCATCAGTTCTTTTTTTTTTCTTTGTCCGACGCGGACAACATTCTTTCACTCACATTACACACAGACAACACCCACATAAGCATTATTACAACATATGGCACACTTGCCATGTCCTTCTTGTCCATGTGTACTTTTCTGTCACCAGTTGGTTCAGCAGCTGGGTCGCACATATCTTTGAAGAACCAGTGAACTGGCTCTTTATTCTTTCAAGATACTCCCTTACGGAAGCACACTCTGCAATTGAGCTCACAATAGCGTTCTCAACTGTATTCTTTATAAATGGCACTTAGCCACCTTTTATACTGCCATGCAGCATCATCATCCTTGTCATTTCTGACTGGATCTTTTGGTCTGACCGGCTGTGGGAACGTAGTCCACCTCAGCACAAATCGACCTTCTTTTCTCCATTCAGTGTAGTTGTCACCTTTGAGGGTTGGAACATCCTTGATGCAGCTTATCAAGTAGTATCCTCCTTTAAACCACAATGAAATGAGATCATAACAACAATTGGATGCAATAATCCAACTGGTCAAAATTAGAACATACAACTGTTTGTGCAATTATATCTATATCACCGTTGGGCAGAAATAGAGATAAATGCACCTCTTATTGCAACAAAACTTGATCATGTCATTAATAATGTTGGTCCAAAAATAACATAACCATAATTATCACAATAATCCACTGTTCAAAAACTAGGCTGATTCAACGATTACTAGGCCGATTAATCGCTACTAGGGGCCTGACCGTGTCGATTACCGTTAATCGTTTGGGTTAATCCTTTAGCCCGATTAATCCGTCTGAAAGTCCGATTACTAGGTATGTTCCCGAGTAACTAGTAAACTTGGTCAAAAAGTTACAAAATTTTCAATGCATATTGGTAATACATGTGCTACCCCTCCCTAATAAAGTAGGTTTTGCGAAGCTCCCGCTTGATTGCAGCCTCCGGTAGCTGGATTTCCATAGTCGCCAAATAGTTTCTTGCCCTCCCAGACCAGTTACTTGTAGTTGCCCAGACCTCAGATACAGGAGCTCGACCACCTTGAGGAGCCCATCCAGGAGCTCGAGGACGCCTTCAATAGGTTAAGTGGTTGAGGTGTAAGAGGGATCGTACCCTAGGTAGGTGGTGGGAGAAGATAAACTTCAGAGGTGAGAGAAGAAGAAGTGGAACGAAGGAACGCGGCTTCAGCTAGTGGATCCTGATTCGCTCGTGACCTTGAAGATTAGGTCACGAAGGAGAAGCGTACATGTTTTCTAAGATTTTAGGCTCTAGAGATGTAGGGACAGACATATAGAGACTCGTATACTATTATTTTTCTTATATTAACTATTTTAAGTGATAATTTGTGTAGGTTACACCGATTAATAGCTGACCGATTAAATCAGTTAATCGTCCAAATTCCGATTAATCGCTACTCCCAAGCCGACCGAGCAGTTAACGATTACCGATTTCCTTAACATTGCAATAATCACTTTAATCATTTCTTTAAAATTTTGATTATCACTTTTGCATTAAAATGCATCTTTAACTATTTGCAGCGGAAACTTTGAATTCCTTTAAACTTTAAAACTTTTAGAAGCATCTCTGTTACTTTTTAATTTCCTAAAACAAATATCTCGTTGGTTCAATTTGCTCAGGAAAAAACTTGACAAAAAAGCTTCATTACTATTGCAGCGGAAACTTTGACTTTAAACTATTAACTTTTCAACTTTTCAGAGGCATATCTTTCACTTTTTAATTTCTGAACAAATATTTCGTTGGTCCTATTTATTCAGAAAAACCTAGACAAAATTTTGGCCAAAAAATGACCCAAAACTGCCTAAATATGCCTCTGCAATTAATAAAACTGTGCAAAACATTTAAACTGTGTTACTGTTACTGTAGGGCGCGGCCCGCGGCCCACGCAGCCCGCTCGCACCGAGCGGCACACAGCAGATGCTGCGCCCACGCTGTGCCTGCCAACGCGGCCTGGCCACGCTGCCGACGCGGCGCCCACGCGGCCTGGCCACGCTGCCGACGCGGCGCCCACGCGGCCTGCCGACGCGGCCCGCCCGCGGTCTGCTGCCGCGGCCTTTTCGCGGCCCGAACGTGGCCTGCCCCACACGGCCCGAACGCAGAGAAGCCCGCGTCGCCCACACTGCTAGGGTTTAGATCCTGGCCGCCCATCTCGATCCGACAGTGCAGCATTGATATCGGCCCGTATAAAACGGCCGAAAAAACTGCCAGCCGCCCAAACCCTAGAGCATTTGCCCCTTCTCCCCTTTCTTTCACTGCCCGTGGCGGCGGCTCTGTGAGGCCGAGATGGCCGTGGAGGCGCGCCGGCGGCGGCCTGCCGAGCAGCACCACGGCGGCCTCCGACTCCCTGTCTGTCTGCAACATCGCCTGTGGCGGCGCGGAGACAACGCCCGCACGCACACCCGGTGCTGCAGCACCCAATCGCCCTTTTGCCTCTTCCAGCCACCAAAAACCCGAAGGTCGACGGCGACGAGAAGACATCAACCGGCACCCCTCTGGCCCTTTTGTCGTCGCGTGCGCCCGGTGGGCGCACCGGCGTCAAATGGCTCAGCGGCGGTGCTGGGTACTTTCTTTGCCGGTGACGCGCAGTAGCACGGTAAGCCGGTAGGTTTCCTTTCTTCTTTTCTTTGCCCTGTCTCGCACAGCCGCAACAGCAGCGCATGGAGATGAGGTGGTTCTTCTTCCAGTTGCCTCGGCTTGCCGATGCGCACCTGGATCGAGAGGAACGGCGCGGCCTTGCGGCGGTGCATACTTTGCCGGCGAGAAGGCCCTCGGCCGGTTGCACTTTACTTTGGTCGGAGGGAGGATTAGGGTTTCTTTTCCTTCTTTCTTTTCAACCCGAAAAACATGAGATCTACACACTAGTACTGCTCTGATACCAATGTTAAATGGATAGGATTGATGCGTGCAATTAACACACGTCCGTTGGGAACCCCAAGAGGAAGGTGTGATGCAGACAGTAGCAAGTCTTTCCTCAGAAAGAAACCAATGTTTATCGAACCAGGAGGAGCCAAGAAGCACGTTGAAGGTTGATGGCGGCGAAATGTAGTGCGGCGCAACACCAGGGATTCCGGCGCCAACGTGGAACCTGCACAACACAATCAAAGTACTTTGCCCCAACGTAACGATGAGGTTGTCAATCTCACCGGCTTGCCGTAAACAAAGGATTAAACGTATTGTGTGGAAGATAATGATTGTTTGCGAAGAACGAGTAAAGAAAAATTGCGATGAGATTGTATTTCGAGATGTAAAGAATAGGACTCGGGGTCCACAGTTCACTAGCGGTGTCTCTCCCATAAGATAAACGAGATGTTGGGTGAACAAATTACAGTTGGGCAATTGACAAATAAAGAAGGCATAACAATGCACATACATATATCCCGATGAGTACTATGAGATTTAATCAGGGCATTACGACAAAGTACATAGACCGCTATCCAAAGCATGCATCTATGCCTAAAAAGTCCACTTTCAGGTTATCATCCGAACCCCTTCCGGTATTAAGTTGTAAACAACAGACAATTGCATTAAGTATGGTGCGTAATGTAATTAACACAAATATCCTTAGACAAAGCATCGGTGTTTTATCCCTAGTGGCAACAGCACATCCACTACCTTAGAACTTTCTGTCACTGTCCCAGATTTAATGGAGGCATGAACCCACTATCGAGCATAAATACTCCCTCTTGGAGTCACATGTATCATCCTGGCCAGAGCCTCTACTAGCAACGGAGAGCATGCAAGAACATAAATAACATATATGATAGATTGATAATCAACTTGACATAGTATTCAATATTCATTGGATCCCAACAAACACAACATGTAGCATTACAAATAGATGATCTTGATCATGATAGGCAGCTCACAAGATCTAACATGATAGCACAATGAGGAGAAGACGACCATCTAGCTACTGCTATGGACCCATAGTCCAGGGGTGAACTACTCACACATCGATCCGGAGGCGATCATGGCGATGAAGAGCCCTCCGGGAGATGATTCCCCTCTCCGGCAGGGTGCCGGAGGCGATCTCCCGAATCCCCCGAGATGGGATTGGCGGCGGCGGCGTCTCTGGAAGGTTTTCCGTATCGTGGCTCTCGGTACTGGGGGTTTCGCGACGAAGACTTTAAGTAGGCGAAGAGGTAGGTCAGGGGCGCCACGAGGGGCCCACACGCTAGGGCCGCGCGGCCCCAGGCCTGGCCGCGCCGCCCTGTTGTGTGGTCGCCTCGTCGCCCCACTTCGTATCTCCCTCGGTCTTCTGGAAGCTTCGTGGAAAAATAAGCCCCTGGGCGTTGATTTCGTCCAATTCCGAGAATATTTCCTTACTAGGATTTCGAAACCAAAAACAGCAGAAAACAAGAATCGGCTCTTCGGCATCTCGTCAATAGGTTAGTGCCGGAAAATGCATAATAATGACATATAATGTGTATAAAACATGTGAGTATCATCATAAAAGTAGGATGGAACATAAGAAATTATAGATACGTTTGAGACGTATCAAGGATCATCTAGGTGTAGATCTTAGCCGGGTACTCACTATCTCTGTAACGAATTGTGTTTAATGTGTGGTTACTGTGAGAGGGAGAGAGAGATGTACTGTGGGTTTACCTTCTGCATTGGAGGTGGAGCTCGCTGACCTGAACATGGTGGCGACGGCGGCGGGAGTGGTGGCGGCGGAGCTTCCCGTCGGCACTGCGCAAAACCCTAATCGGTGGGTCTGTTAGTGGGGCGAGTGGCAGCTTCAGATCACCTCGTGCTGAGTGCCACCGACCCCCACCTCTCTTTATTGCGCAGGCGACAGGGGCCCACCAACCAGATGCGGTTGGGCGCCCCCGATCAGGGCGCAGGTCAAAGGGGCCCGGTGGGCCGTTGGGCCCACGCGGGAGAGATCAATCTAACACTGCCTAGTCAGGTTCAGCGGGGTAGGTTACTCTAGCAGGCGCGAAAGCACGGTTTCTTTGCGCAATATCCTCCCTGGCGATCGAAGCCACCTCAATGTAGGTAAGGCAGTGGCATGTGAAGATCCGTCTGTTTCTTTCTTTCCATGCGTTCCAAAGCACATAGAGGAAGCGTCCACTGAGACGCCGCCTATCCGACACCGACTTGCCTTCAATGATGTGATCCCACCAAGCGTTTAGGGACGCGAAAGTTTGGCCGTGCGTGGCAGGAACTTGAGCGTCTTCCTGATGAATGGTGGTCCAGATGGCGGCCGTAAAAGGGCAATCTTTACACATATGGTCAGCCGTCTCATGGGAGGACAAGCAAAGGGGGCACACCGGGTAATGCATCCACCCACTGATAGCCAGCATGTCATCTAAAGTTGTATATGATGCCCCCCATAGGGGGCCTCACAGCGATTTGAGCCTCGTAGCCGTTGGATCTTATTTGGTGGTGGATCTCATCCGTCCATTTTTCACTGTGGAGTAGTCCAGGACGAGGCCCTCGCGGAACCCGTTTTTTATCCACGGGTCATGTGAAGCCCGCCCGGCCCGGCGTCGTCGGACCCGTGCCCCTCCGTTTCTCCTCTTCGTCGTTCTCCTCGCGAGAGGCGGCGGCCGCGTCCCCGCAGTTTCTGCTCCTCTTCCGCCCCACCCAATGGCCTCACCTGACTTCCTCCTCCAATCCTCTCCCTCGTTCGTGCTCCCCAATCCCCTCCCACATCTCTCTTTCACCAATCCACTGCCTCTCCACTCCATGGCAGAGATCGTGTTCGTCCGCCGCCTTCGCCGGGAGGAAGCACAAGTCGTTGCTCACAACCTCGTGTATTTGCCATGACCGGGAGACGAAGCACAGGCCGCCGCTCGTCTCACCGCCTCGCATCGTCGCCATTGATGGCAGATCCACATGTGGCTGCTGCTTGGCAGCTTCCCGCCGCGCCCTCATGGTCTTCTCCACCGGGTCAGCGGACGAGTAGGCGGAGGTGGAAGCACTCCTATGGCTTCTCGTGCAGAGACCACGACGTGGTGAGCACAGAGGAGTAGCAGCGGGGTACCATCGCGCCTCTCCTGACCTGGGCAGTCGCGGTCATCCACGAGCTGCTCGACATGGAGTCTGCCGCCGGTGAGAAGATGGACTTCTGTGGCGTCGGCTCCAAAGCGGGTAACATTCTTTTTCTTCAATCACAAGTCGGATCTAGATT
The DNA here is from genome assembly GCF_022539505.1 of Lolium rigidum. Lineage (NCBI taxonomy): Eukaryota > Viridiplantae > Streptophyta > Magnoliopsida > Poales > Poaceae > Lolium > Lolium rigidum. The sequence goes on from NC_061512.1 coordinate 38,432,165, forward strand.
GTTCTGTTGCTTCTATGCTTGACGCATAAGGAATGGAACCGACTAATGCTTATGGATTCATGGCTTAGTTTAATCTCAACTCATAGGGCAATTTGAGGGACATGGAGGATAGGAAGCACATGGCTCTCCAACTCCGACCAAAAGCTGCAGTATTACTTTGGCCGGCAGATTGGTTGCCATGTGCTCGGAAGCAGGGTGTATTTATCTGTGCCAGAAGGTAGCATACGAGTCTGCAAAGGAATTCAGTGCTATACCTCTACACAATACAGCAATTCAGGTTTACTGGTTTACTGAACTGCAGCTTCCTTTTTCATACACTTCTGTACTCATCTTTGTTCCAAAAGTTTGCGTGATGGTTTGAGCTCTAAAATTACAGTGCTAGATACCAATTGAATGCTGTATCACTCGTATGCTTGCTCCTTGCAATTTGTCAGGGGATAAAATTATGGCTGGATATGATGAAAGGTTTGTCCTAAGATTTATGTTGTATTTCCTCCTTTATCTTTTCTTTGGATTGTGTGAGCATCTTTTTTTAGGAATTTTTTTTTCCTGCAAAACAACTTTGGAAAGTCACTCTGGCAAGTATGTGGCATTCAAGTTGCATCACTCTGTCCTGTTGGCATCTAAGAGCATGAAGATATTTAAACACTGGAACACATCTGACATGATAAACAAAAGATGCAGATTCAAGGGACCAATTTGTTCAACTTCACGAATCACGAAGTAGGCTTGGTATTAGGCCTTTTTTATCGGTATCGGCACCTCCTAGGACAAGTATTTTCCCTGACAAGTAACTGTATAGAAGGTTCGGTTGGTTTAGAACCATGGATTATTTAAACGCCAGCCTTTAGATCAGTAGTTTTATTTACTTGTATTTGATGATTATTTCTTTATAAAAACCACATATGTTTGCTAACATTTCAGGCTATGGTCTTGAGGAAAGATGAAAAGAATGACTTTGCATAAGTTGTAGCTCCGAATTTCCCTGTAAGGATTTCTCTCAACTATTTATACATATACTGAATGGAGATAGCAGAAGTGCTTGTGGAATTGATTTTTTCTTCTTCTTTTGTTTGGCTTCCAGTCTTTCTCAGGCCCTAGGATAGAGTTTTTTTTTTATCTTGATGCACCTAAAAAGTAAGAAATTTATAACAGATTAGGTCCCCCATATGGATCTACGCTGCAACTAATTGTTCTTTTTTCAATTCCCTATAGATACTCCAGGCATTTACTTTTTTCGATTTGTCGTTATCGGTGCAGGTTTTTGTGATGTTTCGATTTAGGAATAACCATACCAACTTGGTTTTTCCTGCCTCGCTGCACCCCTGTTTTGGTGGTGTCTTGGACTAGGGACATCCATAATTGTTTTGCTGCTTGTAAGGGTAATCTGATTGTTTGTTATTTTTTTATTTAAGCTCATGACTGAAAACCTTTCCTAGACACTCATGTTTCATTTAATTCTCAGGCCGGAGTTATTTAAATACAATATCAAATATTCGTGAAGCTGCGATGAACCTGTGCCATTGATGGCAAAGAGGAAAGACAGTATTTTTGTTAGCATAAGTAAATATTTTCTACTCCTTTTGTTTGAGTGTATGTGATGCATTTGTATTGTTTAATTTAGCTTATTGTTTCTGTCATATGCTCTACCGCAAGAATTTCTTCTAAATTGGTTATTCATTCAACACTCAAGTGATGTTCTGTGCGAGGTTCATTTTCTTGGATAACCATGTCTATGCATCATGCTATTGAGTTTTGAATTGTGATGCTCTATTTTTTATTACCAGATTTCTAATGTAAATTGTTTGATCTCGGTGCACATATAAATCAGCTGCAAAATAACTTCTTGTGGGCTAAAAATAATTTTTATTTGGTTCATCATGTGTTCAACTTTTTAAATTCAGTGCAAAAAAATTCTAATATTCTTGTTCCATTTCTATTAAGGCTCTCTTGGTGAACATTTTAATTAGTGTTATTTCAGACTTAATTATGGTAGTAATGCAGCACCAAATCGATGGTAATCCTTGTTTCTTGGTAGCGAAGCGTCGCCTCTACTGCAACCGAATAGGTAGATGCAAAAATGATGCAACAAACAAATTTTCTCCTCTTTGTTTTCTCTAAAGCTAACTAATCAAATAAGATCTTGGAGAAGGCACTCTCTGGTACTCCTTTTTATTTTGGTCATTTCTTTTCTCATGTGTCGAAGAGATCATTAACAGCATGTGTTGCCATAAGCGCAGAACTGAGTGAGTACTCCTTTTTTTTCAGTTATTCGCTTTGCACTCCAGAAAATCTATTTTTTCTTTTAGCCTGATGGCAAAGTAGATGTTGCCTTAATAGAGGATTCTGTTTTATTTTAGGCTGATACAAATGAATTTTGATACCTCAGTTAGCTCATTTCAGAAACTTAACATGAACATTTTATCAAATGTGCTTATTTCTTTAGTACCTATTTTCTAGAGATTTTTCATGCTATCTTAGATATTATTTTCTTATTTCACAGTGTTGTTATCTTATTTCACATTCTTATTGCCAATGAGCTGGTTCGGAACTTTCATCTTTCTTCTGGTGCTGCCAAGACCTGCCTCAAAGTAGATCTTCGGAAAGCCTACGACAGCGTGAACCGGCAATTTATCTACAATCAAAAAAACCAATCTTCCCTTCCGGCGACTTATAGATTCCATCTAAATCTACAAACGCGTCTTTTTTTAAAAAACCTCGATTGAGTCTATATTTAGGTCTTTGAGACAGGCTAAAAAAAAAATCCAAACAGGTTGGAGCTGCTTTTGCTTACTCCTTTCCTTGGTACTGCCCAGCAGGAAGGAAAAAGACTAGATCTCGAACCGTTGCCAGCAGCTTAGAATTCTACAGTGGAAAAGTATGATTCGTTCATCCGGAAGAAAGGAATAACTCACTCGGCGAAACAATAATCATGTATTTTCCGGTGCCATTTTCATCTTACGCATTTTTTATTGCCTGAATAAAATTCATGGGTCTCTCTATTAAGCACTTGTAAGCAGTACTGTATCTTTCAGTCACATATTTGTTCATTCTTATATTTTAATGCCACCTCTGCAATCTTGCATATATTATTGTTTCTATTACTCACTTGGATAAAGTCATACATGCACTGAAAAGTCGGGCTCAGATATCAAAACTTAGTTAGGTACTTAGGTTGCTACTAAATATTTTTTTAGAGTTGCTGCTTTTATTAATATTTCAGGAACTGCTCATATGTAGTTAGCATATATTATGGTACACATCTTTTGCATTATTAAACGAGGAGTACATACAATTCTCTGCGTGGTATTAGCTACCAACTGGTATATCTTGCATTACTCAAATCAGCAATCAACGAGACATGCATGGTTTATTTTGGGCTTACCCTTGTTCTCCTGCCTCTTGGTCATGCGGGCCTAGGTGAACTGTTGCAAGTTTTGATTTCTTAATCCAGCCCAAGAATCATTTTGCTTTTAACCAAGGTTTGGAACTACTAGCAATTTATTAAGTTGTATTTATCCTGATACTAAAATGGTACTTCTGTTAAAGTGCTGAACTGCCAGGTCCTGTTCTTTGTTTCGAATGAGATAGACCCTGGCTTTTGATATTGTTGTGAAAGGAGACATGGGAGATTTGGCTGCACAACTTCATGCCTTGCAGCTGTGGTTTCATGTGATAAGTTGTTCTCCCTTTAGATTTATAGAATTTTTGCTTTATAGATTTAAAAGTATTGTGTCATGACCTCATCCATCTATTTAGCTTTATAGAATTTTTGCTGTCAGGTCCTACAACCCCTTTTGTTTATGCGATGTGAAATATACTTAACATGATATTCTAAATAGTTTTCACTTGCCACTTGCTATGGAAGGTTAAAAAAATGAAAGGCAATTTACGGCTATTGTTGTATGGCAAGTTTCTAATAACTGATTTGACTTAGTGGTTTGCTAAATGGAGTGTTTGCTTTTTCCTGAAACAATGATATATGGAGATTTTTCTATAACATACTCGGTATTTCGATCCACACAGAACTACAAAAAAATTATAAGGTGATAGCAATCTTTGTTCCAATGATTGCAGTTTTGTTTAGTATGACCTTTTGCCCGTATCCCTCGACAGTCACATTAGCACGCAAGTTGGAGCGACGGTCAGCGGCAATTTTTTACATGATTTCAGGGTGAAAAATATATTTACATTTACATGGGGCATGCACCAATAGGATAGTTTAACTTGTGTGATATTTATTCCTGCTGTAGAATGTGCCTAGGGTGGTTAGAGCTTGTCCTCCGTAAGGCTCGGTATTTATAATTAAATGGCTATCTGCGTTTCTCCCTGGCATTTCTTTTATTGTGTGCAATAGCCTATGATCTGATGGTGCTCTAGCCATTGACTATGCTATTATGGTAGTAAGACTCTCATGTGTTGGTAGAATATACATGCCACTTAAAACTAGGATCAGTTTACCATCTAAGTGAATACTAATGTGTTAGTGCTTAACCTGCATAAGGTTAGTGCCCCTCATAATTTTCTCTACATTTACTTAGCAAATGATTATTACAGAGCTTTCAGCTTTTGTCTACTGAGCTTACGTTTTCATCTTGATACTATACTTATCTCAAAATTTCATCTACCCAACAATTGATCATGTGAAATACGGATGGTGTCAAGACGCACTCTGATGTGGACAATGTTTAAATTTGTGCAAAGTAATAATGGTGTATGGCAGATGTATTCTATCTGCATACCCCATTGATATTTTCTTACACTGTGTATGAGATCAATCTTGAAAAAGTATAAATTGATCTCATCTTTCACAAGCTCATTAAATACCATTTTTGGCCTGAAGTGAAAAATATCAGAAATAACTAGGCGATTTATGCTTGACATTTTTTTTTTGTACTTCAAGGCCAATCATTGTTTTTCCTGATGAGTGGTCGTCAATGCAGTGGGATTGCTCGATGTTGAGTCCACCTGCTGAGCGGCGAGACAAAAGACGGGGGGTCGTGCGCCAACAAAAATCCATATTGCAACTGTATATATTCCTATGGACTTTCTGGTGCAAATAAGGATAGAGCTCTACTATATATATTCTGAACAAGATCCATATTACAATTGTACAATCATTCATAGAAAATACATTACTTAGATAGTCTCAACTAAAATTATTTGTTGAAGTTGATTTTCTATCCTTGGATAATGGATTCATATTATATGAGATGTACTTTTTAATGTCTATGGAAACTGCTTACCACTCACCTTTAATTGACCTACTCCTAAATATTACCGATTAGCATAATGCTAACATAGTGTTTTTTTAAACTTATTATGAAGTTTATTACAAAATGATCACTGGTGCGAAATACCAGGGTCGCGCGCCAAGGCGCGCATCAAAATCTAGTCAGTGAGAAGCTTCGCATGAAGGGCAAGCCATGCAAAGATCTTGCATTTCGGCACGGCGTGGGCAATCCAGGTCTTGGCGGCGTCAAACTTGGGGAAACTGCCGAGGAACTGGAGGTGGTATGCGGATCCAGCAGAGTAAACCCCCTGTTAGTTCGTGGTCCAGGCAATGGTGTCCGTCGTATCAGGGTCTAACTGAGTGGCCGCCACAACATTCCAGACCTCCAGGAACTGCGCCAGCTAAACCAGTGTGTTGATTGTAGCAATGGAGCGGATCCGGTTGTCGTCGAGGAGCTCTTTGAGGACGGTTCTCGTTTTGCTGGTGGCCACCTTGAAAAGGTCAGGAGCCCACAGCCTGAGAGGCCCCCTTTCAGTCTAGGAGTCGTACCAGAAGGAAGTATAATCCCCATTCCCAAAGGTGATCTTAGTTGCGGCTCTAAAGAGGTCCATATCCGCATCGTTGCAACGAACCTTGGAGCCAACCCACGATCTGTGGGGGTCGGTCCACCGAAGCCAGGGCCATCGCAGCCTGAGGGCTCGGCCGGAACGTTCGAGGCAATATAGTCCGTTTTCATGCTTTGTAAAAAACATTTCTATGTTTTTCTTTTGAGCAGGAATAAAAACATTTCTACTTTGCAACAGTGAACTGCGACAGAATTCGTTCATCTGGCAAAGGGAAAAATAAATCGGAGCCCATGCCCAAGTTTTGTCCTTTGTGATTTTTTCCTCTTCTCGATTTTCTTTACTTTTGGTTTTATAACTTAATAATTCAAAATTATAAAGGGGATGTAGCTCAACTGGTTGAGCCAATGATTAGCTTTCTTTAGGTTTGGGATTCAACTCCTCACATCTCCACTCTATAAAACAAACCCAAGATTTTATGTCCGAACGATCACCAATGACATGTTGGTGCCAATACAGCTTCCTCGGGCACGTCCCCGCCCAGTTTCTCGCCTCCCTATACAGCGTGTCCATCCGTTGTTGCCGTCTTCCACGCAAAGCCACATTTTTTTTTTGGATAAAGAGCAATACATTAATATAAAAAGATATCAAATGCACATACATAGCCACAATTTTTTAGATAAAGGGAATATTACTATCAAAAGATACCAATTACACCCAACCTCTGCAACAACGCTCCACCCTAGTGGCAATACAGATGCACACAACCAAAAAGAGTAAAGAAAACTAAGAAATAAAAGTCCCGCTACAGAGTTTCCGATCTAGCAACAGCAATACAACCACCACCGTGACAACACATGAAATATAGACTCTTCAAAAACGATGTCTCCAAGAAGGGAACAGTGCACCAGCGCCGTCGTCGCCCGACCAAACATCTTAGGTTTTTACCCTGAAGATAGTTCCCACTCTCAAAACAATGCCTCCAACAAGATCATTGTCAGACACAACCAGTTAAGGTCAGACCTTGGGTTTTCACCCTGAGATGTAAGGCTCTGAACTTCACCTGTGCTACCGCCCCCACATGCATACCCCTGCGGAGCCCGGAACGCCAAGCAAATCCCTCAGCATCACGGAGACTCGAACCTCCTTTAGCCAGTCATCAATCCGGCCTTCATGATATTCCTTCTTCTAACTTCACCATGGACCAAAAAGTCACCTGATGTCAACACAGAATAGAGCTTTGCGCCGCTCCCTCCGAAACCAAACGGTCGGAATAAAAACATGGGTGCGCGCGACCGAATACCACCCGATCTAGCAAACTCCACGCAAAGGATGCACTGTTCCATTTGACAGCGGAGCTTTCCGGAACTCATTTCTCCAGCCAGATCAAGAAAACTGACCTCATGTAGATCTTCATCTTCGCTTGCGAGAAACCCGAGGACCGCCACCAAAACCAAAGCAAGACCAGCAGCCCGCACGCCACCAGTCCCTCCTGCCGGAAGACCAGGGAAGAGGACGACGACGTGGATCATGCATACCACCACCGAACCTTCACCGGGGGCGGAGGCCGCCACCGCTCCACCGAATGGGGAATATTGACTAGTACTCCCTCCATTCTCATGAATGAGGTGCAAGCGGTTTTTAAGATTTGTATTTTACCAAAAAAATAGTCATGATATGGGAGGAATTTTTTGAACAAAGATAGGGCCTAGAAGGTCCAGGACGTTTCATTCATCACACACGTGGCGGGTACAATTACAAAGAGGCCCTTTAGCATCTTTCGCTCTGAGAAACCAAGAATTTGAAGAAAGGTACTCTAAAATTACAAACAATACCCTGGAACAAATATTGGAAACGCAATCAGGTCCCTGGGCATCTCCGCCACCAGTCGCTGACATCCTCAAGACGTCGCCGTTGAGGAACTGGGCGCGTATGCTCGAACTCCCAAATCCGACGAAACTTCGTCGCCGTTGGACGCCATGGAACCACCGGGGACGAACCACTTGGTGGAAGCCTGGCGCCGAGCTCCAGCCGCTAGGAGGAAGGGCCTCCACACAGGAGGTTGAAGAAATGCCACCATGCTGGCAGCAGATCGCGCAGGCAAGCAGGCCATCCGCGTGATTGAGCTCGACGAAGAAGAACCATATATAGCACCACGCAGGCAGAAGTCGTCGATGCTGAGCTTGGAAGGTAGTTGGTTCGCCGCACCTTTCCTCCTCGCCACCACGGCCGGCCTGGATAGCGTGCAGCCGAATCACCCACCACCTTGAACAGCTCCGGCGACAGGAGTCTCCACCTCCCAGATACAAAATCAGCAGATCTTGGCTCCACTCCTCCAGGCCACCATGGCCAGCAAGGGGAAGAGCAGCAGATCGCTTCACCGCACCAGATCGGCGCTCCCCCTCGCCACCACGGCCGGACAGGAGGGCTTCACCGACGCCGCGAGATCGAGGACGAGCAGATCCAGAAGCCACCAAGTTATTGGGGAAGGCGGCGCTGCCGACGCTCCCGCTTTCCTCCTGGCGCCGGAGCAGAAGAACGAGCAGCAGCAGCCCTAGAAGCTTCATGGATCCGGTCGCCGGGATCCAGAGCTCTGCCTCCATCTACGGGCAAAACGCCCAAAACGCCGGCAGAGTTAGGGAGTATTTTTTAATACGAATCCAAGGTATCAATTTGATACAAAATACCTTAAATGTAGTTGCGCAAACTTTTGGTCATAGATTCATCTCGAAAACACGTCAGTCAAAGTCAATTAAGTAGTATCGTGTTCCGTATGAAAGCGAGAGTTTTTGCGATGCCTTAACAACATCTTTTATTCGGTATGGAGCAATCATTCATCCATGATCCTTGTATCCCACACAAACAAGATCGTGAATGGCACACTAAAATGCCGCAACGTGAACGACGACGCACGCTTCTTGCATGATAGTGATCTGGTCAAATGATCTAAAAATATGCACATAAAAAAGGATTGGAGGACCCCGTCTCGTCCCCTTCATGGGCTCATGGCCACAAGACACTAGTAGAAAAAAAGCCTTCCATCCTAACCCATTAGGGCAGCTCCAACCGGGCGACCCAAACGGACGCGCTGGGCCGTCCGTTTTGGGCCGTTTGCGTGCCCGAGGGACGCGCGGACGGAGCCCCGCGTCCGCGCGTCTGTTTGGGTCGCGCGCTGCGCCCAACGCGTCAGATTTGGGTCGCGGCGCCCCATGGTATGTTTTTCTTGTAAATTCACTAGAAAAACGCAAAATAAATTATAGAAAAAATATATAAAATAGTTCGAATGCTCAAAATGTATTACACATTACATAGTCCATGTAATCAAGGATAAAGTATTATTCAAATAAAATGAAAAAACGATACAAAATGCTCTAGGCTCAAGGATCTCCTTCATCATTGTTGTTTGCAGCATTGTTGCCTACATGCTGCCATATGTGCTCGACCAAATCAGCCTGAAGCTGGTTGTGTACAGCTAGATCTCGAATTTCATGGTGCGCATGAAGAATGTCCTGGAATGATGCCGGAGCACCTTGAGGAGTACGAAGAGAGGCCTACCTTGCCAATTGCATCCACTTTCGCACAGAAGTAGTCGTCGTAGATCTTGACGCCATCCATTATCCGGCGGAACAGCGGCCTGGTCATCCGAAAACGACGGCGAAACAAGGACGACACGAACAATGGAGTGGGTTGGAAGTAGTCGTTGTAGAGCTGGTCGTGGCTGCGTTCTCTTTTGCGGTCCAAGGCGGCCGCGCGCCCCGGCAAGGACCCCCGGAACACGGGGATTTGCGAGACAATGTGCTCGTGGATGAGCAGCGCAGCATCCGTGAAAAAATCGTCGTCGGACTCCTCTTCTGACGACGTGTCGATGAAGTTCTTGAAGTAGTATTCGTCGTCGCTGTCCACCATGATCTGAAAAGGGACACATTTTAGTTCGAGCATTTGAACGAACACCTCGCAGGCGGAGGCGATCCAAATGCTTCTCTAGGGACCTGCAGCCTTGGCCGTCTCAGCCGACTTGCGGTCTGGAAACACGGTGCAGGAGAGCTCACCTCCGGCGGAAACGGCGCAGCTGCGAACGGCGAGAGGTGTCGCGACGGTGAGAGGACAACAGCGCCGGCGGCGGCGTCCTCCGACTCGCTACGACGCGGCGAAAGCAGCGCGGGACCTCGACCTATGATTCCGCCCCGCTTGCCGGCGTCTCGACGACGATGGCCGGCGTCGACGCGCTCCCAAATCGCCGGTCCGTGGGTGGCGGCGGAGCGGTGGGGAGATGTGTGCGACGGCCTTGTGTTTTGGGTGGCAGACAGGCGGGCCAGGGCGGACAAGGGGAGGACGCGAGCGACCAGCCTTTCGCGTCCGCGGCCACGCAAACCCGTCCAAGATTTGGGCCGGGTTTGGGTCGTCCCGGACGCCGCGGCCATCCGTTTTAGGGATGCGTCCGCGCGCTGGGCCGCGTTTTTGTCCGTTTCGACCCATCCGGACGCGCGGGCGCGGGATGGGTCGCCCGGTTGGAGATGCCCTTAGTCCCTAAATACTTTGACCCGGAACTAATGGGGTCTTTAGTTCCGGTTCTGCTGGTGAACCGAGACTAATGCTCACCAACCGGGATTAAAGGGCTATGGTGGGCTGTCGGCCGGCGCAGGCCTCTTTAGTCCCGGTTGGTGCTTTAGTCCCGGTTGGTAACACCAATCGGGATTAAAGGTTTTTCCTGGTTTTTGGCTCCCCACGCACCTCCACACACACACCCCACCCCCCCACCCCCCCGTGGATCGTCTTTTTTAGCACTGTAAAATAGAAAATAAAATGATAGAAAATTCAAAAAATAAAATGTTTTCAGATTCTTGTATGTTATGCAACCTAGTATTAAGGAAATTAACAAATTTGAATTTTCACCTTTTTTGCAAAAAAAGTTTGAAAAATGGTAAAACCGCATTAACTTTTGCATACGACGTCGAAAAAAACGTATAATATATCAAAATGATCATGGCAAAAAGTTACACCCGGTTAGCCAAATTTTAGATTCTCAAAATTCCAAATGAAAATATGAAAGCAGGAAGATTTTAGTTTTTGCTATAAATTCTTAATTTATATATTTTTATTTTTCAAAAAATTAAAATTAATAATTGTATCATGCATAAAGATTACTATTACTTTTACCCATTTTTTATTTTTTAGATTTTCAAATTTTTAGGTTTGGCAAAAAAAATAAAAAAATAATACAAATTAAAAAGTTAATGTTTATTTATTTATTCAAGATTATTATTACATCATTACTTTTGTTTATTAAAAGAATTATTTGAAATTCAAACAATAAAGAAATGTTACATCGACCAACATATGTTAATAGGATTGATATGATACTAATATCACATACATGCGCGTGAAGTACTTGGATGCGGGAAGGGATGGAACTCGGAAGTTAAGCGTGCTAGTGCTAGAGTAGTGGGAGGATGGGTGACCGAGCGGGAAATTTGACCACGAGTAAGTAATTTGACTAGAGATAAGTGTAGTTAGAGATAGAGACTAAACTATGCAAATAACTGAAATAATAGAAATTCTGAAGAAAAAAATGAAGTGGAAAAAAATTAGAATTTTTTTTTTTGAAAAATTCACCTAGGGAGATATTTTCGCCTTAACGGACGAACCCAGGCGGATGGACCTTTAGTCCCGGTTCGTAAGCAACCGGGACTAAAGGGGGGGCTTTAGTCGCGCTTAATTAGTCCCGGTTGCGCAACCGTGATTAATGCCCGTTGCCAACCGGGACTAAAGCCCCTTTTTCTACCAGTGAGGGGAGATGGCGTAGGAAGGATATCTTCCGGGATCAGGTGCACCGAGAGGGTATTCTGAGATACAAGCTGAAGAGGTTGGAGCACCAACGGGATCTGTATTGGATGCAGCGTGTGTTGAGGCAGCTTCTCGGTAATATCCACTATGAGGGGTTTAGGGTTGACGGAATCATGCAGGCTAACAAGAGACATCGGATACCAAATGAACAGAGAGAGATTTGCCCAGGTTCGGGGACCTCGATGAGGTAAAACTCTTACTTCCTGCTTGTCTGATCTTGATTTATCGAGTAAAGTAGATTACAATGGGTAGCCGATAGACTACTATGATGAACTCACCGGGAGGCAATGATTTAAGGGTTTGTGTACGCTAAGTTGCGAGGGTTTCGTGTGTTCTTCCGTATTCGACTGGCTCTCTCCTAGCTTTATATAGCAGGCCAGGTCCCAAGAGTCCTATCTGAACTCGACTAGGTTAAATCAATATTCGATCTATTTTTCCTTTATTGACATCTTCTTGCCTTGTTCGCCAAGCATCCTCCTTCTGATAATTTTCCTCCGTTGTATGAGACCACCTTGGATCGGGGCAATCTTCATGGGCCCCTAGTTGGGTCAAGGGAGGTAGACTAATATCGTGTACTCGAAGTGTCGAGGGTGCTCCTCGGCAATGCCCACCTTGAGGGGCTTACGTTGATGGAATCATGCAGGCTAACATGAGACATCAGATACCAAACAAACGGGGAGAGAGATTTACCCAGATTCGGGGCCCTCGATGAGGTAAAACCCTTACTTCCTGCTTGTCTGATCTTGATTATTGAGAATATCGGGTTACAATGGGGTGGCCGAAGGCTTCAACTAAGGTCTCGATGGAAAGCTAGGTTTGTGTATGACCTAACTTTCGACTTATGGTGGTTATGGCTAGATTGACTGTATATCCCTCGGCAGACCCTCTCCTGACCCTTATATTGGGAGCCAGGTCTCAAGAGTTCTGTCCGGGTCCGACTACATTACAATGAGTTTTACATCTAAACTTTCCTTGTTTTCTTCGTCTTCTTGCCTTGTCCTTCAAGAATCCTCCGTTGGAACCGACATAGCGGCCCACCTTGGTCGGTAGATGGCCTTCATGGGCCCCTGGTTGGGTCGTAGGAGGTAGCATAATACTAGTTACCCTAAGGGTAATGCCCACATCAGTAGCCCCCAAGTGATTGGCCAAAGAAGCTTCGGGCAGGGACTAAAATTGCCTTCTCCCCCACGCGATCCTTGGCAGGTTTTAAGGACCGCGGTCGCGGACGCGACCGCCAAGGCTACCGCGACAGGGGCAGTGGCAGGGGCCACGGTGCAGGATCCCCACCGCCTGAACGCTCGCCGTCGCCTGAGGAGAAGGAGACGGACTACTTCCAGGACAAGTTCTTCGAGTACGTCGTCCTCATCAACGAGGACCCTTTCGGTCCAAAGAGGCTCCCGAAGAAGTTCGCGCAATCTCTCGTCAGCCGGGGTGCACCCGTGGGAAGATAGCTGCGGCTTTTGCTGGTGGCCTGTCGAGGTCCTGTTCGACGGGCAAGGCCAGATGTTCCTCCACACTGGCTGGGAGAAAGAAGTTCGCCCGCACTCACAACCTGAAGGTCGTCCACTTGCTGAACTTCTTGTACGAAGGCGATGGCAAACTCAGTGTGAAGTGTTCAACGGCACATCCACAGTCACTGCCACGATGACATCACCGGTGACAATGACGATGCGCAGTCTAGACGGACTTCCTTCGCAGCGAAGATGCGAGGGCCAGCATAAGCCTCTAGTGTTTAAATATTGATTCGCGCAAAGATGGCGATGAGCAGAAGCTTATAGTTTAGGTTTCTGGATGTTTTTCCTTTGCAGCGAAGATGACGAGGGCCAGCATAAGCCTCTTGTTTAAATACTGATTCACGCAAAGATAGCGAGAGCCAACATAAACTTAAATTTGAATGAAATTTTGCAGTTTGTTTACATTTGCTTGTTTACGGATTCTTATCGGGGTCGCCGGTATGTGCAACTGATGCGTGCAATTAACACACGTCTGTTGGGAACCCCAAGAGGAAGGTGTGATGCAGACAGTAGCAAGTTTTCCCTCAGAAAGAAACCAAGGTTTATCGAACCAGGAGGAGCCAAGAAGCACGTTGAAGGTTGATGGCGGCGAAGTGTAGTGCGGCGCAACACCAGGGATTCCGGCGCCAACATGGAACCTGCACAACACAACCAAAGTACTTTGCCCCAACGTAACAGTGAGGTTGTCAATCTCACCGGCTTGCTGTGAACAAAGGATTAACCGTATTGTGTGGAAGATGATTGTTTGCGAAGAACAATAAATAGTAGATTGTATTTCAGATGTAAAGAATAGGACCGGGGTCCACAGTTCACTAGTGGTGTCTCTCCCATAAGATAAATAGCATGTTGGGTGAACAAATTACAGTTGGGCAATTGACAAATAAAGAAGGCATAACAATGCACATACATATATCATGATGAGTACTATGAGATTTAATCAGGGCATTACGACAAAGTACATAGACCGCCATCCAGCATGCATCTATGCCTAAAAGTCCACTTTCAGGTTATCATCCGAACCCCTTCCGGTATTAAGTTGCAAGCAACGAGACAATTGCATTAAGTATGGTGCGTAATGTAATCAGCACAAATATCCTTAGACAAAGCATCGATGTTTTATCCCTAGTGGCAACGAGCACATCCACAACCTTAGAACTTTCGTCACTCGTCCCAGCATTTAATGGAGGCATGAACCCACTATCGAGCATAAATACTCCCTCTTGGAGTCACAAGTATCAACTTGGCCAGAGCCTCTACTAGCAACGGAGAGCATGCAAGAACATAAACAACTCATATATGATAGATTGATAATCAACTTGACATAGTATTCAATATTCATCGGATCCCGACAAACACAACATGTAGCATTACAAATAGACGATCTTGATCATGATAGGCAGCTCACAAGATCGAACATGATAGCACAATTAGGAGAAGACGACCATCTAGCTACTGCTATGGACCCATAGTCCAGGGGTGAACTACTCACACATCGATCCGGAGGCGATCATGGCGATGAAGAGAGCTCCGGGAGATGATTCCCCTCTCCGGCGAGGTGCCGGAGGTGATCTCCTGAATCCCCCGAGATGGGATTGGCGGCGGCGGCGTCTCTGGAAGGTTTTCCGTATCGTGGCTCTCGGTACTGGGGGTTTCGCGACGAAGACTATATGTAGGCGGAAGGGCAGGTCAGGGGGCATCACGAGGGGCCCACACAACAGGCCGGCGCGGCCAAGGCTTGGGCCGCGCCGCCCTACTGTGTGGCCACCTCGTGGCCCCACTTCGTTTCCTCTTCGGACTTCTGGAAGCTTCATGGAAAAATAGGCCCCTGGGCGTTGATTTCGTCCAATTCCGAGAATATTTCCTTACTAGGATTTCTGAAACCAAAAACAGCAGAAAACAAGCAGCGGCTCTTCGGCATCTCGTCAATAGGTTAGTGCCGGAAAATGCATAAATATGACATATAATGTGTATAAAACATGTGAGTATCATCATAAAAGTAGCATGGAACATAAGAAATTATAGATACGTTTGGGACGTATCAAGCATCCCCAAGCTTAGTTCCTACTCGCCCTCGAGTAGGTAAACGATAACAAAGAAAATTTCTGAAGTGACATGCTATCATAATCTTGATCATACTATTGTAAGCATATGAGATGAATGCAGCGATTCGAAGCAATGATGAAGATAATGAGTAAACAACTGAATCATATAGCAAAGACTTTTCATGAGGAATAGTACTTTCAAGACAAGCATCAATAAGACTTGCATAAGAGTTAACTCATAAGCAATAAATTCTTAGTAGAAAGCTTTGAAACAACACAAAGGAAGATATAAGTTTCAGCGGTTGCTTTCGACTTCAACATGTATATCTCATGGATAATTGTCAACACAAAGTAATATAACAAGTGCAATAGGTAAACATGTAAGAATCATAGTAGAAAGCTTTGAAACAACACAAAGGAAGATATAAGTTTCAGCGGTTGCTTTCGACTTCAACATGTATATCTCATGGATAATTGTCAACACAAAGTAATATAACAAGTGCAATAGGTAAACATGTAAGAATCAATGCACACAGTTGATACAAGTGTTTGCTTCTAAGATAGAAAGAATAGGTAAACTGACTCAACAATAAAGTAGAAGATAGGCCCTTCGCAGAGGGAAGCATGGATTACTATTTTTGTGCTAGAGCTTTTCATTTTGAAAACAAGAAACAATTTTGTCAACGGTAGTAATAAATCATATGAGTTATGTATAAGATATCCTATAAGTTGCAATCCTCATGCATAGTATACTAATAGTGCCCGCACCTTGTCCTAATTAGCTTGGATTAACACGGATTATCATTGCATAGCATATGTTTCAACCAAGTGTCACAAAGGGGTACCTCTATGCCGCCTGTACAAAGGTCTAAGGAGAAAGCTCGCATTGGATTTATCGCTTTTGATTATTCTCAACTTAGACATCCATACCGGGACAACATAGACAACAGATAATGGACTCCTCTTTAATGCATAAGCATTCAACAACAGATAATATTCTCATAAGAGATTGAGGATTTGTGTCCAAACTGAAACTTCCACCATGATTCATGGCTTTAGTTAGCGGCCCAATGTTCTTCTCTAACAATATGCATACTCAAACCATTTGATCATGAAAATCTCCCTTACTTCAGACAAGACGAACATGCATAGCAACTCACATGACATTCAACGAAGGTAAAAGTTGATGGCGTCCCCAGAAACATGGTTACCGCTCAACAAGCAACTTATTAAGAAATAAGACACATAAGTACATATTCTTCACCACAATAGTTTTTAAGGCTATTTGTCCCATGAGCTATATATTGTAAAGGCAAAGAATGGAAGTTTTAAAGGTAGCACTCAAGTAATGTACTTTGGAATGGCGGAGAAATACCATGTGGTAGGTAGGTATGGTGGACACAAATGGCATGTATTTGGCTCAAGGATTTGGATGCACGAGAAGAATCCCTCTCAATACAAGGCTAGGCTAGCAAGGTTGTTTGAAGCAAACTCAAGTATGAAATGGTGCAGCAAGACTCACATATAAACATATTGTAACTATTATAAGACTTTACATTGTCTCCTTGTTGTTCAAACACCTCAACCAGAAAATATCTAGACTTAGAGAGACCAATCATGCAAACCAAATTTTAACATGCTCTATGTAGTTCTTCATTAATAGGTGCAAGGTACATGATGCAAGAGCTTAAACATGATGTATATGAGCACAACAATTACCAAGTATCACATTATTCAAGATATTATACCATTTACCACATGCGGCATTTTCCGTTTCCAACCATATAACAATGAATGAAATAGTCCAACCTTCGCAATGAACATTAAAGATAAAGCTAAGAAGATATGTGTTCATACGAAACAGCGGAGCGTGTCTCTCTCCCACACAAAGAATGCTAGGATCCAATCTTATTCAAAGAAAACAAAAATAAAAACAAACAGACGCTCCAAGCAAAGCACATAAGATGTGACGGAATAAAAATATAGTTTCACTAGAGGAACCTGATAATGTTGTCGATGAAGAAGGGGATGCCTTGGGCATCCCCAAGCTTAGACGCTTGAGTCTTCTTGAAATATGCAGGGATGAACCACGGGGGCATCCCCAAGCTTAGACTTTTCACTCTTCTTGATCATATTGTATCATCCTCCTCTCTTGACCCTTGAAAACTTCCTCCACACCAAACTAGAAACAAACTCATTAGAGGGTTAGTGCATAATTGAAAATTCATATATTCAGAGGTGACATAATCATTCTTAACACTTCTGGACATTGCACAAAGCTACTGAAAGTTAATGGAACAAAGAAATCCATCAAACATAGCAAAACAGGCAATGCGAAATAAAAGGCAGAATCTGTCAAAACAGAACAGTCCATAAAGACGAATTTTCCAGGGGCACTAGACTTGCTTAGATGAAAATGCTCAAATTGAATGAAAGTTGCGTACATATCTGAGGATCACGCACGTAAATTTGCAGATTTTTCTGAGTTACCTACAGAGAATTCTGCCCAGATTCATGACAGCAAGAAATCTGTTTCTGCGCAGTAATCCAAATCTAGTATTGACTTTACTATCAAAGACTTTACTTGGCACAACAATGCAATAAAATAAAGATAAGGAGAGGTTGCTACAGTAGTAACAACTTCCAAGACTCAAATATGAAAAAAAAATTCTGTAGTAAAATCATGGGTTGTCTCCCACAAGCGCTTTTCTTTAACGCCTTTCATCTAGGCGTAGAAAGTGTGAATCAAGTGTTATCAAGAGATGAAGCATCGACATCATAATTTGTTCTAATTATAGAATAATAAGGTAACTTCATTCTCTTTCTAGGGAAGTGTTCCATACCTTTCTTGAGAGGAAATTGATATCTAATATTACCTTCCTTCATATCAATAATAGCACCAACAGTTCGAAGAAAAGATCTTCCCAATATAATGGGACAAGATGCATTGCATTCAATATCCAAGACAACAAAATCAACGGGGACAAGGTTATTGTTAACCATAATATGAAAATTATCAATCCTCCCCAAAGGTTTCTTCATAGCATTATCAACAAGATTAACATCCAAATAACAATTTTTCAATGGTGGCAAGTCAAGCATATCATAGAGTTTCTTAGGCATAACAGAAATACTTGCACCAAGATCACATAAAGCATTACAATCAAAATCATTGACCCTCATCTTAATGATGGGCTCCCAACCATCTTCTAACTTCCTAGGAATAGAAGTTTCAAGTTTTAGTTTCTCTTCTCTAGCTTTTATGAGAGCATTTGTAATATGTTTTGTAAAGGCCAAATTTATAGCACTAGCATTGGGACTTTTAGCAAGTTTTTGTAAGAACTTTATAACTTCAGAGATGTGACAATCATCAAAATCTAAACCATTAAGATCTACAGCAATGGGATCATTGTCCCCAATGTTGGAAAAAATTTCAGCAGTTTTATCACAAGCAGTTTCAGCAGTTTTAGCAATTTCAGGTAATTTTGCACGCTTTGCACTAGGAGTAGAAACTTTGCCAACACCAATTATTTTACCATTGATAGTAGGAGGTGTAGCAACATGTGAATCATTATCATTACTAGTGGTGGTAATAGTCCAAACTTTAGCTACGTTATTCTTTTTAGCAAGTTTTTCATTTTCTTCTCTTTCCCACCTAGCATGCAATTCAGCCATCAATTTTATATTCTCATTAATTCTGTTGACGGTCAAAACCCACCGGCGGGCAGCGACGGGCAACACAGTAGAGCCGGGAACAACTTAGGGCTGCGGCTGGCCCTGGTCCCTCCGAGCGACGGCCCGCAAAGCCTTCTGGTCACACGTCCGGTGCTGGTGCAAGGGCGTGCCACCCGACCTATACCTGGTCGTGAAGGTGATGGAGATGCCTCGCTTAGTTTCCTGCATGGCATACACGTAAACATTAAATACGAGCCTCGATCGGCTCTCGAGTTATCCCGTGAATCGGCTCAAGGAGCCGATCCACCCATGATTCGTACGAGGTGCACGAATATATGGTGGTCCCGCTTGATCAAGATAAAGCTAATGAGATCTACGACGATTTAGGGTTTTCACCGCATAATCGGATCATCCTACTCCAGAGTTGGGCCTCGCGGCCACGCACGGTGATTGTAAGCCGATCCTAAACAAGGCCTAAAAACCAACATGAAGTTGATCCCCGGAACATCCTGTT
>NC_061512.1:38451649-38530639 GCF_022539505.1 Lolium rigidum
GCGATATTTCACTACCGCTACTCGCTATAAAACTGTTGCTGCGAAAAACTCTTGCGAGCAAGTCCGTTTCCAGTGCAGACTGAATTGACAACTCCGATGTTAAGGCTTACAAATATTCTTTGGCTCCCCTTGTGTCGAATCAATAAATTGGGTTTTACTTCCCTCGAAGACTGTTGCGATCCCCTATACTTGTGGGTCATCATACAGCTAAGCTTGTTTTGGTACAGTTGTTACTTCATGAACTTGGTGTTGTTTAAGCCCATCCTCCAATATTATGGTGTGACAATATTGGTGTCACATATTTGGCATCCAACCAGTCTTCCATGCAAGGACTAAGCAAATTGAAGTGGACTTTCAACTTTAGATTCGGTTCATCTGGTCAAAGGATCAAGTTATTGATATTTTCACTAAAAACTGCCTTTGCCATTGTATAAGCATTATAAGCGCAATCTAAATCTTTCACTAGTAGAGATTGAGTGAGGGTGTTAGAATATACATCTGAGACCCCTGCCCGACGAGGCACGTCGGGACATCACAACTCTTTCTCATGTTACGTTTTCACGCCTATCCTGGCACCACCTTGGTTCCAGACAACCACCGCAGCTGGCAAACCGCCACGCCAGCATGCCTCCAACGACCCGGCCCTGCAGGCCCGCCCCAATGATAGCGAGTACGGACCCCCGGCCGTAGCTGCAGGGGCAACACCGCCCGATGGAGGAAGCCACCATCTGCGTTGTCATCGCGCCGAGCTGCCGCCGGAGGTCCACAACGTCGCGCCGCCGAACTCCGTCGCCGAACCCTAGCGTCGCCATGGGATGGAGAGAGGGAGCACCGCCACCGGAGGAGGCCTCGCCGCCGCCGGTACACCCCGGGCTTTGCCCGGCCGTGCCCCTTGGCGGCGGCGAGGGGGTGAGAGGCGCGGGAGAGGCCTTGGGTCGCCAGGATCTGGGGCGGGCGGCGCTCAGTTTTCGCGAGGTGGGAGAGAGCTTTTTTTAGGTGATTTCTTCCAGTTATTAGTCTTGCTTTCTGACTCTAGACAGTTGACAGGAAAATTTCTAAGTTGACCCCATTTTGCCAAATAATTACTCCTAAAGTTTTTTTAAAATCAGTTACTCCTAGAGTTATTGGTTCGGATAATAACAAAAGAAAAGTATGATTTACCGGTTTGTGCAATAGTGGCTCCAAGAGTTACTTGTGTGTGTAATTTCCACTTGTTTTGTACCTTGCGCTGGTGGTACACGTACAAGGCTGCAGGGGGCACCTGGACAGTGACACTGGTTAGCTAGCAATATATCTATGTACACATTGATCGTTGTGTTTTAATTTGGTAGGTCGTGTATATATGTAAGTGTTGTATGCATATATCCATACCTACGTGCATCTGCGACGAACTACCGATCAGTGGGTTTGTCTTGGGTCCGTCCATTGGACAACGTTCCTTCCGTCTCAGTGTCTCACAAGTCACAGTACTTATCCTCCAGGACATTGGCATGGGTTTCAAATGTGATACTTCAACCACCCATTTGTTTGGAAATAGATATCGTGTGACAATAGTAAGTATACATTACCAAAGTATTTTAGTGTGGAGCATGGACGAAGTTCTAAAAGTCGATGTCAATGTTGATACGCTCACCTCATGCTAGGAGTCATGTCGCTATCGGAAGAAATACTGATAAGATTGGTTTGTCAAACATGGGAAGTTTGACTGACAAATAATTTAGAAAAAACAATTATTTTGAAACAAACAGAGAATGATTTAAGCGTGGCGGTGAAAGTTCATGTAGTACAAGTAGAACACAATCATTCCAAGATGTTGTGGATTTCCTTGGATTTCTGTTAATGCGGGTGCTTCTATCATTTCTCCTGGTAATTTCTTTAGCAATATACGCGATAAACGGTAGCTAATTAAATCAAGGCTGCCCATGTTGGATTTGTACACTTGGTTTCTGTATACATGCTGCTCGTTGTTGCTTAATTCCCATCCTTTCATTGAGCATTATTATATCCAGAATCTTTGCTAATCATTTGGGTAATGATCGAGTTTATTTCCATGATTGTATTTTACAGAACATATACGCTAATGATAAGGCATCAATCGCTTTCTCGCCACGAGCAAATCTCCATCAATTCTATTTTCCCTCTCATTCTTCCTGGTGGAGATACACAAATAATTAAGTACGCGTACTTGTCCATGATGTGTACGTACAAACAAATACTACGCCCTAGTCCTGTCCCTCTAAATGCTGGTCAACATCCTAATCATTTTTTGGCCACCAGTTTTTGGACGCACAACTTGGTGGTCTTTTAGTAAGGGCACCAATTAGTTGTCTTCTGGGTGCTATATTATCGTTTGTGTTAAATTATCCATGTCCCTCATGGCCTGATGCCACTAATGGTGGTATGTTTTGTTTGGTGGACTCTGTCTATAGCGTTCTAGCCAACCAATTAATTATTGTGTAGCTCCAAAATGATATAAAACCCGTATAAAGTATGTTTAAATCATGCATGTGAGTAAATATGTGTGATAAAGCCAGCGAGGCACCACAAATGCACAAAAAAGACGAGACCACCCAAATAACTCAATCAATGGAAACATATCTTAATTTGCAAAATATATTCCATTGTCTCTTTTCCTATGGTTTTATTATTGTTTTGCTCCTGATTTCCTTGGTGGTTAGGGTGTTACTATGTTGTGTGGGAAAGTTTGGCGTGTCAAGCTCCTACATGGGACATGAGGCAGATAGTTGAGCAGCCGACGGGCCCAAGAGAGGGTGTCATAGACTCATGCGGAGCATCTGCTTGGTTCAAATGATACACATGCCACCTTGATGCTCGACTTCTAACTATCTACTCACATCGCTCCGGCGGCCGCATGAGCGTGGGGGAGCCCCATTTAGCCCATTTATTTCAACACAAATCATATAAAGGCACCGCACCAGTACATCCTTTACGTGAAAAAGGCACAAATGATTTTTTCTGTTTCTCGAATAATTTTGTTGCTTAGTTCCCAACCGTGCCCTGTGAATCATTCTGTCTAAATCTTGATTAATCAGTTGTTAAGTTGACTGTGATGAGATTTTCTCATGTATGATATGCATGGCTGATTCTTTTCCTGTGTACAACATGCTTGAGCAAATATGTATCAATGCCATTTCATTTCTCCTTTTCTATAGTTGTGTTGCACAAATAATTGAGGGCCCAATGTGCCAATGTGTATACATGTCCGTGATTGGTATGTACCAACAAATATATTGACTAGTGCGTGGAGGGCCCGTGCGAGAACACGCAAAATGAATCCTGACTACCAAGTGGCCCAAGTGACAGGAGGCGTAGCTTGCCCAGCTCGGTGAGGAAGCCTAGCATGTGAGTGGCATCGTGTTTTGGTATCAGTGACCCATAGGTCCTCTAGCACATGGTACTAGACGGCTAGGAACTGCCACGTTCCATCAGATAGGTGCACCACCGGAGTAAGAATAGATTGGGGAGGGGATTTTATTATGACTTCAGGATGTTTCTGCCACCTCACCATACTCAATAAGACATAGTGAAAACCTAAAACAAGAAACATGACCCCTCGGTTGACGAGAGACCAGGGGTCCGCTACACCTCTAAGCCCTAAAAAGCCATCAGAAGCGAGGCAAATTGAAATATGGGGCGTAAATCCTAGCCTCCTAGGGGATATCGTTCATTTTCTCCTTCTTGTCGTATCGGTTCAGGTTGTTGATGAATGTATTTTTCTCTCCTTTTTTGGAATTTCAATACAACCATTTTTCTGTTTATAATGAGATAAGAGGGGAATAATCCCTGAGCTCACTTTTATGTAAGCATTTGTGAGTACATGCCGGTATTGTGAGCACGGAGGTTTCTAAGCACACGCTGGTATCGCGAGCATGGATACTCGAATCAAAGTGGGCAGACACGCATCAGCCGGGCCTACCACCCCGACTATGTTGTGGTTCTCTATTTAGGATATAATTTGGTGGAATGCAAGTTTCTTGAGAATATTTAGGAAACTAAGTAGGATGATTTTTTTTAGAAAGTTAGGATGGCTAGCTAAGTGCCTGCACTGCATATCTCTCTAGTTTTGTCAAACACCTTATGAGCACTACACAAATAAGGTACATATTGGTACATATTGTACTTTGTAACTCACTATTATGAGAGAACCAACCTGTGGTTCAATGGTTCGAAGGACAGTGGCACCCCAACCTATTAAGGATTAAACCAAAGGTTTGACATTTTGGTATCTCATAAAGATGGAATACTCTTCTGCGGAAGACGTTTTTGTCGATACCGAGATGTTTGTGGTGATTTCGTCAATCTCAAGATCCGTCATATTAGTTTCTTGAACTTGATCTCTCGGAGGTGCTCATAGGGGTAGGGTATGCGTGTATTCATATGAATGGGTGTATGAGCATCTGCCGTTAGTACTGTGTTTCAAAAAAAATAACTCATCATTTTGATAGCTTATTAAGAAAAGAACCCTCTAAATATTAGAGGAAAACTGACCAATTCTTAATTGACTGAGAATTATCTCAGGTGGGGTCATCGAATATTATTTGGAACTGAATGCTAGCATAAATCATAAGCAGTCCAACAATTTGGAGCATTTTTCTCGGTTGCAACCCATGTTGTAACTCATGTCTAGCACGAATCATAAAACTATCCAACAGTTGGAGGCTTTTCTCGGTTGGAACTTCATGTGCAAAGGGAAAACATCAATTGCGACCCATATCACGACTCATAGCTAGCACGAATCACGATGCAATCATGTGATCTATGAGTTGACTAGACTTTCTGATGTGTCTCTCAATCTCCTACTATTCTGCATGCCGACAACACGTACAAAGTTAGTGGATCGACGCTTGCTAGTTCTCAAGAATGAGCAAATCTCATGCCAATTAATATTCATTAGTAGCTAGAACGAATCACGATGTAATCATATGATATACAAGTTGACCGAGACTTTCGGTTGTGTCCCTCACTCTCGTGCTATTCCGCATGCCGACGACACAAACAAAGATAGCTGATCCACGTATGCTAGCTCTCAAGAATCATCAGCTCTCACCCTAATTAATACGCATCAATGCATAAATCTATTGGCATCTTTGTTGGTTTAGTTAGTCTTAAATTTTTTAAATTTTATCCATCTACGTGAGGCTACTGAATAACGAGCATTCATTTTTATGTTTATAGTAAGATTAGATGCGAAGAATCCCTCGTCTTACTTTTATAGAAGAATCCATGAGTGCACGCTGGTATATTGCAAGCACGGAGGCTCGAACCGAGGCGGTCAGTTACTCATCAGGTCGTGCCTACCATCCCGACTACGCCGTGGTTCTCTATTTAAGGTACATAAAGTGGTGTATAAGTAAGTTTTCTTGAATTTTTTTAGGAAACTGAGTTACTCCCTCCGATTCATATTAATTGACTCTAATATGGATGTATCTAGACACATTTTAGTTCTAGATACATCCATATTAAAGTCAATTAATATGAATCGGAGGGAGTAGAATGATTTTTTCGAGAATATTAGGATGATTATATATGGATTTTTTTTTGAGGAACGAGTTGGCCCGTGTAGCCTGCCCACCATTAGGCCCACGAAGGCCGTCAGACTTCCAGGCCCAGCCGCGGAAACACGGCTTCCGTTTCCATCTCTTGCGTTTTTACCTTTTTTTTTTTCTTCAGCGCAAGGGGATTGGAAGGGGAGAAGGCTCGGGAGATAATAAAAGGGAAAAAGGCTTTCAGGCTTTTAGCTTAGGGTTTCTCCGCCTGCTGCCTCCGCTGCTGCTTCCCATCTCCGGCGAGAGCGCGTCGACCTCCGCCGGCGAGGAGACCCCGCTGATCCGAGCTTCCGGCGGCGGCGTCCCGGATCGGCCGCGTCCTCCGCTCCAGCGCCGGATCGAGGTGCGTCCCCGCCTCCCTGTCGAGGTACTACTACTTCCCGCTGCTCCTCCGCATCCCCGTCGCGGCAGCAATGCTTGACCCGCTCTGCCTGCGCGGGTCTAGCGGGTTAAGCTTGCGCGGGTGCTCCACTCCCGAATCGCTTCGCCCCGTGTAGCGGTCTGGGAGTGAGGCGCGCGTGAAGTTCGATGGCGGCGGTACGGATCGGCGCGGGGGTCAGCGACGAGCTGCGGCTCGCGACCGACGGTGGCATTGCTCTCCGATGGGCACGTGCTTCGGTTTTATTTTGGCGATCTGTCTCGTATCGAGCTTGGAAAGTTCACCTGGGCGTGGGGGCCGATCTAGGTAGCTAGGTTTGTTTGCTTAGTTAGGTTCATGCTTCGAATTTCGGGTTGCTACCATACCGTAATGTCAATGGAAACAGGATTAACTAGGTTTAGCGCACTTGATGGCGTCCGGTTTGTAATTACAATTGTTCGCACCACTTTATATTTATGCGTTCGCCTGTTTAACATGTACACATAGACTAGTGCTGTGCTGCTGTCATTGTTCTCCTTTCTCTTGTTTTAAGTACTCAATTGCTTGATGTGTAGATGTATAAGTTAGTTTAATTGTTTGCTTTAATCCTGTGCTTAAAGAAGACCATATGGAGGAAACAGTAAAATGGTTCACTATGTAATTTTGTCTGTTGCATGGACTCTTCTCGGTCACGAAATCAATTTTCATTGCGGTTCAGGGTCTCCTACCACCATTGGCTATTACTTATATGCGTGCCACCAGCTGAACATTCGACTACAGTCTTGAAAACTTTATCCTGTGT
Organism: Lolium rigidum; assembly: GCF_022539505.1. Classification (NCBI taxonomy): domain Eukaryota; kingdom Viridiplantae; phylum Streptophyta; class Magnoliopsida; order Poales; family Poaceae; genus Lolium; species Lolium rigidum. The sequence continues at coordinate 38,458,377 of NC_061512.1, forward strand.
TGACCCTCATCTCCATGTTTAGTTCAAATAGAACCCCATGGGTTAATATATCTTTTTTTTTAAACTAATCTGTAATTTTAAGCACAACGGCGTGACTGGTGCGGTGATAACCACACCCAAACTACAACCAAATCATGTCATGTCATGTGTTTGAATCTCCTGTTTGCTCATTTGTCAAATATTTTGACCTTTGTCCATTATAGTGGGAATATTTACCGTATATTTGTTACTAAGGAAACCTACGCCTAGCGCAGGTGGTACGCCTTTTGGTGTGAACTGGAGTAGTCAGGTGTTTGATCGCCACATTAGTTTTCTTTATTTTTGTTGCCTGGGTTTGCTCCATCTATCTCACTTTTCCTACCAGCATGCACTTACCAATGTTTCTGCTTCTTTGGCCAAGCTTTAAAAACTATGTACTTTGCAACATATATACTACATGCCTAGTTGCTTAATTTGCTTTTTTAGCAGGATACTACTGAATACTTTGTGAAGAGGACTTGAGCACAGGCTTGGTGCAATGGCGAATATGAACATAACTGGCATCTTGGAGAAGGTATCCATTGCTTTAATTTACATCCGTTGATATTAATGAATCTTTTTGCTCTTTTATAATGCTTTGTAACATTTTGTTGTTGTTGTATGTGCTTTCAGATGACAGGGAAAGATAAAGACTACAGATATATGGCGACGTCAGATCTGCTTAGTGAATTAAACAAAGAAAGTTTCAAAGCAGATCAAGACCTTGAACCAAAGTTGACAAATATTATTATTCAACAACTGGAAGATGCTTCAGGAGATGTTTCTGGCTTAGCTGTGAAATGGTACTAGTTTTTTCCGTAAACTGTATTTACTTAATCCATTTTTTATGTCCTTCATGTTTCGGCATCCCAGTGTTCTAGTTTCTGTTGATGTTATCTTGTCCAAAAAAAAAGGAGAATCACATTTCTTTTTATTATGTCTTGATTGGGGAGTTGGGTATCTGGCTGATGCTACCCGCTTATAGATGTTTTAGATGCATTAGCTGTTATCATGTTAAAATGATAATATACTTCCCTTTTATCTCGTAGATTGCCTATTGGTTTGCAACAGAAGACAAACTTCTTGAATTACGTTATGTGCTGTTTTCTCTTGATTCAGTTATTGTATCTGTGGGGGCTTTATTTTGCAGAGAAATCTGATACCCAGTTGTTCTGTTATTATTTCCTACATCTATTCGTCATATTTAACTCATTATTTCTTGTTTTTGTTAGCTTGGCTCCGCTTGTCAAGAAGGTTAGCGAGGATAGAGTGGTGGAGATGACAAACAAGCTTTGTGATAAATTACTCAATGGAAAGGAGCAGCATCGTGATACTGCTAGTATAGGTCTGAAGACAATCATTGTGGAAGTTACTACGCCATCACTTGCTGAAAAGATTTTAGTTTCTCTTGCCCCACAGCTGATCAGTGGTGTCACCAGTGTAAGTTTTTTTTTTTAATTTCGTTTCTTGTTTCCCAGACTTCCTCTTAGTTGTCTGTAGACTTCTTAAGTATCATCACTGTTCCATAGTATAAGCCGTTTTTGGGAAACTGATATAGTTTGCCAAAACGACTTATGTTATGGAACGGAGATAGTACCCTATTTGAACGATCTAGTTTGGCATGGTAATTCTAATTTTGAAAGGTGTGAGACTGTGCGTATGCATAAATTGGTAGTAGCTTTCTGTACATCCATCGTATTTCACCCATTTTTTCAGTCCGACAATGGAAATGACCTGTTGTAAACTTTGTTCATTTGCGCGTGGCTATGAACATGGAACTTGTAAATAATTTTGCATGTTTCGAGGGTTTGCAGAGTATAAATTGTTCCACATACTCCATTATGCTCATCATTTTGATGTTAAATCATTGCAAGTTATCTTTATACATTTCTTTTTTCTTGGCAGGGGAAGAGTGCTGAAATTAAATGTGAATGTCTCGACATATTAAGTGATGTACTTAATAGATTTGGGAATGTGATTGCAAAAGATCATGCATATATGCTCACTGCACTTTTATCCCAGCTGAGCTCCACTCAAGCAAGCGTCCAAAAAAGTCTGTTTCGTGCATTGGTACGCTTGAATGCATTTTGTAACTGTTAATGCTTGCATAAGATCGGATGATCATGTTTGTTTATAATGAGTGTAACATGTTGCCCTCTGTTGCAGCATCGCTTGCTCCATGTTTGTCGGATGATCTATTAGCCAAGGCAACTTTGGAGGTTGTCAAATTACTGAAAAATAGAAGTGCAAAGTCTGAAATAACTCGAACAAATATCCAGATGATAGGTGCTCTAAGGTATATGCATCAATATTCGAAGTAGCTTCTGTGTGTTAAATCTTCCAACTTCAAGTTTTGCTAGTCCAAAAGTGGGTATAATGTTAGGGAAAGTGAATCTGGCTGGATGTACCCATAGAAAAATAATTTCAGGATGAAGGGATTTAAGAGTTTTGGTAGTTTCAGTTCATTTGATTACTGGAATTCATCACCTAATATAATTTATTTTGACTTGTAGTCGCTCAGTTGGATACCGGTTTGGACCACACCTTGCTGAAGCTGTTCCTTTACTCATTAACTACTGCACAACTGCGTCAGAAAATGATGAAGAGCTCCGCGAATACAGCTTGCAGGTGATAATTTATCTTCAGTTGTTACTTATATTACTTGAACATATGCTTCTCCATGGTTATATATAAACTCTTATCTTGTAGGCCCTCGAGAGTTTTATGCTCAGGTGTCCAAGAGATATATCCCCATATTGTGAGGGTATTTTGAATCTTGCTTTGGAATATGTGAGCTACGATCCTAATTTCACTGATAGCATGGAGGAGGACACTGATGATGAAGTGCAGGATGAGGAAGATGATGAGTATGTTATTTATTCTTGTAATACAAAAACATTGGCTCCAATCATAATTGTAACATCTTTAACCTTTTCCCAGTGAGAGTGCTGATGAATACACAGACGATGAGGATGCAAGCTGGAAGGTTCGTCGGGCATCAGCGAAGTGCCTTTCTGCAATTATAGTATCTCGTCCTCAAACATTGTCCAAGATGTATCAGGAGGTATGCTGACAAAAACTAGTTAAACCATCATAGTGTAGTTTGTCAACCTTGTTCTTCATGACGGCATCATTCTGCTTTGGTCATATTGCAGATGAAGTTTTTGAGTACATTAACACCATTTATTACCTGTTTCGATAATTGCATATATGGTATGCGGTGTAATGTATTCTGTTGTATGCAGGCTTGTCCAAAGTTAATTGACCGCTTCCGGGAAAGAGAGGAGAATGTAAAGGTAACTGCATGGTATTTCGTTGCTAACTTAGATTTGAACTTTCATTGTTTATCAATCTTATATGAAGTTTCTCTGTGATCCTAGATGGACATCTTCAACACGTTTATTGAGTTGTTGCGCCAAACTGCTAATGTGACGAAAGGTCAAGGAGACATTGATGAGTCTAGGTAAATACAAAATATCTGTTTTATTGATTTTTACCCACTGCACCACATTCTTAAAGAACTTGCCATAAACAGCAGACAGTTAGCTGTTTTTCTGTTTGCATAGCCTATGTTGGTTGGAACTTGGTATGACTTATTATCTGGGCGCTAAGATTGTGATCTGGTCCAAATATTCAATTTGACCTACTATGCTCAGTATAAAGTTTTTCTTTATTGTGATAGCAAGTTCTATGCACTAGGCACTAAGCCCATATTGTCAACCTGTATGCTTTGCAGCCCTAGATGGCTGCTGAAGCAAGAAGTACCCAAAATTGTCAAGTCTATCAATAGACAGTTGCGTGAAAAATCAATCAAGACAAAGGTTTGTTCGTCAACTATCTTGTGAAGCATCTGTGTTTGGACTTGTAATTGTGATTTATATTGTTTTGTTGGCATTTACAGGTTGGAGCATTCTCAGTATTGAAGGAGCTTGTTATTGTATTACCAGATTGTCTTGCTGATCATTTTGGGTCTCTTGTTCCTGGGATTGAGAAGGCTTTGAATGTTAGTGAATTCTATTTTGTTTAGACGTTTCTAGTGCTGGACTTCTGTTTGTTTTTAACATACTGTTTTGTTGATAGGATAAATCTTCTACCTCCAACCTGAAAATAGAAGCCCTTGCGTTTACAAGGATCGTTATGGCTTCACATTCACCCTCTGTATTTCATCCGTACATCCAGGTATTGTAGCTACCATCTTTAATAACCACTGGCGACACTTGCAGTTGTTCCTCATTACTAAATGCCGAATAAAATACCCAGGCACTTTCCAGTCCAATATTATCTTCTATTGGAGATAGATATTACAAAGTCACTGCTGAGGCTTTACGGGTGTGCGGAGAGCTAGTCCGTGTCCTCCGTCCAAACTTTGAGGTTAGTCTTGTGCTCCATGTGCTGATGTCAACTTATAAGCATCCAATCATACTGATTTTTAAGCTCTTGTTCCGCTGCTGTTATACAGGCACATTCTATAGATTTCAGACCATATATTGGTCCGATCTATAAAGCTATATTGGCCCGCTTGGCAAATCAAGATCAAGATCAGGTTTGGACCTCTCTTCCCTACATAATTACCTCTCTCTCTCTCTCCCCACCTCTCTCATGTGATCATATTTTGCCAGGAAGTTAAAGAGTGTGCCATATCTTGCATGAGCCTTGTGATCTCCACTTTTGGTGATGGTCTCCAAAGGGAATTACCATCATGCCTTCCCATACTCGTTGATAGGATGGGCAATGAAATAACACGACTTACTGCAGTCAAGGTAAGCAATTATCTGTACCTTCAACTGAAACAATTAGGGACATGATGTAAACGACTTAACTATACCCTATTCAACTGAAACAATTAGGGACATGAAGTAAATGACTTAACTATACCCTATTAAAAGGTGAAGTTCAGTAATTAAAAGGTGAAGTTCAGTATAGTCAACGATATAAACCCAAATGTAACTGTTCTGATCAGTGATGGGCTTACTGTGTTGGCTGGGAGAGATGGTTTTGTGGCAGGTTCATTGGTGTAAACATAGCTTCAATACAATACAAAAATGTACCAATTTATTTGCGTGCATCTTGTCTCCACAATGCTATTTGTTTGCCATGTCATCATTTGCCTAATGCCTAGTACGCTATTATAAAGTTGAACCTCAGTATTCTTGTCAATCATATAAATCCAAATGTAAAATGTTCTGATCAGTGCTGGGCAAGGGCTTGCCGTGTTGCTTTGAAGAGCCATGGTTTTGTGGCATGTTCATTGATGTAAACATAGCTTAAGTAGAATTCTAAAATGCACCGATTTACTTGCGTGGAACTTGTCTCCGCAATTTTTGTGTGTACCCTGTCATCGATTGCCTAGTGGTTGTTTTCAGACAGTTTTTTCGCTCTCTGTTTCCTGTATGTCTATTAATTGCTTTTATTGTTTTACAGTATTATTTTTTTCAAAATGTTCATTTTTATACAGGCATTTGCGGTGATTGCGAGTTCACCTCTTCGGATCGATCTTAAATGTGTTCTGGACCATGTTGTTTCTGAGCTCACAGCTTTCCTTCGGAAGGTAGAGATATATTGTACACAATGTTTGTTTGTTGCCTTGAAAAAGTGTCTACTTTAAAGAGGACACCCAAATAGAACTTGAAGGTTAACTTTTTTACTGCCCCCCTTCAACAGGCTAACAGAGCTCTCAGGCAGGCAACATTGGGAACCCTGAATTCTCTGGTTGTAACTTATGGAGGCCAAATTGGCTCGTCGTCTTATGAAACGATAATCGCTGAACTTTCTACTCTCATAAGGTTTTTTTTCCTGTTTAGCTTTCTTCAGCAATTCTACATTTTCTGCCTACCATGATGACTGATGTTGGCTTATTTATTGTGGCAGTGACATCGATTTGCACATGGCTGCTCTTGCATTGGAACTGTGTAGCACAATTATGGTTGACAGACGATCCATTCAAAATGTCGGTTTAGCTGTGAGACAGAAGGTTTTGCCTCAGGCCCTAATTTTGATCAGGAGTGCTCTTTTGCAAGGTCAAGCACTGCAGGTATATATATTCATCATATTTTAATATAAACACTTGATTTCTTCTTATGCTCCAACTGACAGAGGACATTGTTCCTATCACAGGCACTACAAAAGTTTTTTGCTTCACTGGTCCAATCTGCAAACACAAGCTTTGAAACTTTGTTGGACTCCCTTATTTCCACCGCCAAGCCATCACAGTCAGGCGGTCTTTCCAAGCAGGCCCTATCCTCTATTGCACAGTGTGTTGCTGTGCTATGCTTAGCAGCTGGTGATCAGAAGTGTGCATCAACTATTGAAATGCTTAAAGGCATTCTAAAGGATGACAGCTCTGCTAATTCTGTAAGCATTTTCATGGATGTCTTATGTTCACCAGATTTACACTTTGCATGTCGTACTTGCGAACTTTGCCTCTTAACGATTCTTCAAAGTTAGCTTAAAAAATTCATTTATGGGCATCGTCTAGCTAGTAGTATAGCATTGTGAAAATGGGATATTACGTGCTCTCTTACACTGGAGTATGTATGTGTTCTGCTGTTCTCAAACTATTAAGTGGCTAGTGCTCAAAATTTAGTACTCCGTATTTCAATGCTGAGCTTTTCAATTGAAGGTCAAACAGCATTGTTAATCAATTAGAGCAAACGTATCGATAAGTACTCTATAGTGTAATGATCTTGAAACACTGTACTGTAATTAAGCATATCTTACGTCTTGGTAGAATTAGTGCCTAAATATTATGGGGATAAACAAATCATTGTTATTTGCTATTGGTTGATTGCTTACATTTATGTTTAACTCAACGCTGAACTATTGTACTTATCTTTGTCATTTGTTAATTGCTTATAATATGCTTTGCAGGCTAAACAACACATGGCTTTGTTATGTTTGGGAGAAATTGGAAGAAGGAAGGATCTCAGCAAACATGTTCAAATTGAGAATATTGTCATTGAATCATTCCAGTCACCTTTTGAGGAGATAAAGTCTGCAGCATCTTATGCCCTTGGAAACATTGCTGTTGGCAATCTGTCAAAGTATTTGCCATTTATCTTGGATCAGATTGACAATCAACAGAAGAAGCAGTATCTCTTGCTTCATTCATTGAAAGAGGTTGGTTCTAGTGGAATTATGTTTTTTTACTAAGAAGCACCTCCTGTAAGACTTGTTTAATGTGTGCTCTTTGCCAAACCTATCAGGTAATTGCACGTCAGTCTGTTGATCATACTGGCCAGAGTGAGCTCCAGGACTCAAACATTGTGAAGATATTGGCATTGCTCTTTAATCACTGTGAAAGTGAGGAGGAAGGAGTCAGGAATGTGGTTGCTGAGTGTTTAGGCAAAATTGCACTTATTGAACCTAATAGATTGATCCCTGCTCTAAAGGTATGAAATGCGGATTAGCAAATTTAGATTTCATGTTGAATTTATTATGATTATATGGGATCTAATGGGGCATTTCATATATTTTTGTAGGAACGCACGTCTAGCCCAGCAGCAAACACAAGGGCTACAGTTGCAATTGCTATAAAATATTCAATTGTTGAACGGCCTGGGAAAATAGATCCAATCATGTACTCTGAGATTTCTACTTTCCTTATGTTGATTAAAGATAGTGACAGGGTAATTTTACTTCGTGAAATAGTCTTTATATTTTTTTAGTGACTAATGTTTGTAAAGTAAGTTGTGAAGCTGACACTTGCATTTGTTGTTTGCACCTTGCAGCATGTGAGACGTGCAGCCGTCCTGGCATTGAGTACAGCCGCGCACAATAAGCCAAATTTGATCAAAGCTCTTCTTCCTGAATTATTACCTCTTTTGTATGACCAGACTGTAGTGAAGGTATCGTTTCCTAAAATGGTTGCTTTTTTTTTTTCCTTAGTTATGGCTGGAGGGGTGTTGCATATAATTTACACCTAGGAAGTAATGAACTAATGATATCCTTCTTTGCAGCCTGAATTGATCAGGACAGTTGATCTAGGGCCTTTCAAGCATGTCGTTGATGATGGGCTTGAACTTAGGAAAGCTGCCTTCGAATGTGTGGACACATTGCTGGACAATTGTCTGGATCAAGTGAATCCGTCATCCTTCATTGTTCCATTCCTCTTATCTGGCTTAGGCGGTAAGTACAGTTTAGAACATTATATATTTTTTCCTGACACTTTAAAGGGTGTGTTTAGTTGGTGGCTTGGGTGCCCAGATTACCCCCTAGCAGAACTTCGGCAAACCGGTTATTGGCTTGGCCTCCAGATTACCATCTTAGCATAGTTTTTGAGTTTTTGTTCTGGATGTGGCCCACATTTCTTATAACTATTCACACGTTCCTTTCTGAACCCTACATTATCATAATAATCTTGGTGAATGTGTTTCCTCAATATGAACTTGCTAATCAGTTCTTAATGTACTGCTTATTGCAGATCATTATGATGTAAAAATGCCTTGCCATCTGATTCTCTCAAAGCTAGCAGACAAGTGCCCATCTGCTGTTCTTGCAGGTTTGTTATAATCAAGGACCTTTAAATGGATGTTTCCTATTGTGAATGCCCTTTCTAATAGTATTCTTATCCTGTTTCAGTTCTGGACTCATTAGTTGAACCTATTGAGAAAACTATCAGTCACAAACCCAAGGGGGATGCAGTGAAGCAGGAGATTGATCGCAATGAGGACATGATTCGCAGTGCCCTTCGAGCAATTGCTGCTCTAAGCCGCATAAGGTAAAGCTTGACTCTGCCCTACAAGTTCATGATTAATTCTGGTTTGGCCAAGATTTGAGCTGTCTGCTGTCATCTCTGTTCCGTTGCTACGAAAACAAGGCGTGTTTAGTTGCACTATAGCCATAGGCCATAGCTTCTATGCTTGCCAAAAATCAAATCTTAAACTAATCCCGACGTTGACTTTCATCTGCAGTGGCAGCGATTACAGCATGAAGTTGAAGAATCTGATGAACAAGATAACGGCCACTCCTTCACTTGCCGAGAAGTACAACTCGGTGCGCAGCGAATGAATCCTGAATTTTTGTACATGGTAGAAAATAGGCCGAGTCAACTTGGTACCTGGGTCCGCTAATTCCAAGGCTAGATTGATATATTGTATGTGTTACCGACCCTTTTTGGCTGAGAGGTTGTGCGAGAACATGTGGACAAAAGGATGTTGATTATCCAGCATTCTTTTCTTGTACAAAATCTGGTGGTGATCCATTTGAAGTGGTACTTAGTGCGAAGTATATTGTACTCAAGTCAATCGTTTGCAGTTCTGATTCTGTGGGGTAACGTGAGTGCAATGCTATGCACGTTTTAGTAGTTTGTTACTAGTAACTACGCTCTTCTTTAGCACTGAAAGGCCTTGTTTGTAACTCAGTTTTTGTGAGTACTAGTGGGCATAATCCCAATTCACTAGGTTAAAGGTAGGGTATTGGGTATCTCTACTACTTATAAAGGCACAATTGAGAGAAGCAAGACTTCGAAAAAAGTGGGAATAGGGGGATTTGTGGTTTTGTGGAAATTATTCTCACGCATACGCACTGTTGTCAAACAAGGTCTTCATTGGAAAGTAATTTTGGTACGCAGCTTGGAGAAGGGAGTGTAGCCACTTCCAGTATTTGGAGTTCAACCCGTCCATATTTGATCATCAGTCCCATAGTTGCTTAATGTTTGATGTGGCAAAAGCCCGTCAGGCGAAAGTGGTACTTCCTTGGATCCAAATCAAAATTACTAGTCAATGATTTATTAAACGACAATATTTTACCTTATCTATAATCTGTAACCTGCAGCTGACGACAACTTTTTGAATCCTAGTCCTAGTAAAGTATATCAGTTTCTTGATGAAAATCATAGAACCTCTTTTGTTTCCTGGCCTAACTTTGTTTGCCACAAATAGGCAGTCGGACCAAAATAAAACTAACTAACATTTTACTTGCCAAGCATGAATCCTGTAGATTAGGATTTGCCTATGTGCATCAATAACTCATAGTAAGTAAGATAGGCAATAAGGTGATAGCAAGCTATATAACATCGATCATAAAGGTTATGACAAAGTAGAGTGCATAAGTAAAAGAGCCCGGTTGAGTAGTAACCGAGACGTAGAGATGACGATGTATTTCGAAGTTCACACTCTTGGAGGTGCTACTCTCCATTCCAGCTGTGTGCTGGCAAAAGACACTCCAAATACCACAATAGCGCATTGTATTCTCCTTGAGCCTTTCACCAAAAAGGAAATACTCGATCCACTAAGAGACACTGGAGGGTGGTCATGGACCCGTACAAGCTTGAGGTGAGCTCCACAACTTAACTGGAGCCTTCCAAGTGAACTCCATGAAGGTCACAAACTTGAGGCAAATTCTACAACAATTGGAGGCTCCCAAGTAATCTTCACCATGGCCACACCACCACGAAGGCCACAACACCACAAATGCCACAACACTAGAAAGCCCACAAGGCCACAAAGGCCAACAAGCTGTCTAGGGTTCCAACAACCCAAGAGGTATAAGTTCCGGGTACAAGAATCCAAGAGAAATCACACACGGACTCTCACTTTACCGAATCTCCATATGGAAATTAGACCGATGCACCTAATATAGTGGCAAGAACACAAGTGCTCAAATTCTTCACTCCCAAATTCCAACAAAGTTACAAAATCTTATGGAAAAACAATGGAGGAAGAACAAGGAAGAAATACACACAAAAAAACCCCCAAGATCTAGATTTAGTAAGTTCCCCTCGCTAAGAGAAGATTTTGATTGGTGAAGTAGTAGAGCTAGATAATGAAGATCTTAACCGTTTCAAGATGGAACATATTTCTTGATTCTGCTTTGCTTGATGAAGTCTTGCGGACTGCTCCCCATAATCCACTATGAGAGAGCTTCTTCTTAGGCATATTTTCATGTACCCATGACCACCATTTGGATGTCAAGCTTCTTCTCATCCATCTTCTTCAATGCACACCACCCTCTCCATCCATATTATTCAATGCACAACACATGTTCATCCATCTTCTTCAATGCACACCACCATCTTCATCTAAATTCTTTACGTCATTTCTTCTTTCTTCATATTGTTGATGTCATGAGATCCCGGTCACTACATACTTGTCACTTGATCTTTTTCATTTGCTTCTTCTTGTAATCTTGAAACCAACATATCATTCAAGCATTGCTTATAAATAAAACATATAAGATAAACTCAATGCAAACATTAGTCCATATAATTTGTCATCAATTACCAAAACCGCACATGAGAATCCACGTGTTTTCACAATCCAATGTACCTTTCTCATCTTAATACCCGACTAAATGCTCAGAAGTATATCTTGACAATGGTCTATGTTGATCGTAGTACACATTTTGTTTGCTGATGTCCTAGATACAAAGATAAAGTAGGCACAAATCCTCCAAAAGCAATATGTATATGAAATAGAGATGGACTGAATATTCCCCTGGACTCATCTCGTGAGTACGAGATAAAATGGAATACGCAAGAGCATTGTTCCACCTTTTCTTGTTTATTGCACCCCCGTCCTTTAAAAGTTGTCATATATTTGTCTAAATTTGAACGTGTTACAATTCATTTCCTTTTCCTACTTTTGTGTTTAATTTGGCATTATTTGGGAAGATAAAATACATTTTCCAATAAATTCCTTCTGAAGTTATGTGATAATTATGAGAACCGATAATACTTCTCTCGTTGAGAACCAGCTTGTTGTTTGATGATTAGGAAGGCAGTGGCACCCCCAACCAGCTAAGGATAAAACCTAGGTTTGACACTTTGGTGTCTCATAAAATACAAAATATTATTGAGTGAGAGACGATGCCTATCGATAGCGTGGCACGTGTGGTTAGTCTTAAGACCCACCGAATCAACTTCTTGGCTTAATCCCTTGAAGGTGCTCATAGGGGTAGGGTGTGCATGCGTGTGTTCAAATGTGTGAGTATATGTATGTACTTGTGAGAATTTGCGTAAAAAGTACTACACCAAGTTGCATCAATTTACTTTTTCCCGAAGAGCACGACACCACATACCGACTGACGTGATCCGGAAGATATCACTGCTGAAGCGATGCCAACACCATGACCCCCCTTCCCTCGCTCCTTGTCATGCACAGGGCCAAAGAGAGAAGCCATCACCACCACCGCCGGGTAGCTCGGCGGAGAGCCGACCGCTCACTCCATCTTCTAGGGTTGTTGCCCGACATCCAATGGGCACGATGAACAAGGCAACTCCGTGGTGCCCGCAAGTCGTGCCCTGCATGACTGAGAACAACTCCGTGGTGCCCGCAAGTCGCCCCAACCACACCGCAACTAGTAGATGAACTCGCAGCCACACCCCAGTTCCTCCTGGAACTGCCACCGCTGCGTCTCGCCGTTGGTCGCTGATGAGCCTAGATCGGTTCACCTCCCGAGCACATCACCGCCGACACTACGCTACCTTTTCCCGACGGCGTGTGAGGGTGTGAGGAGGAAAGGCTGGAGGCGTAGTCGCATCGTGCCACATGGATCGGTTTTTGAGTCTCTTTGAAATCATGGAGCCTCTCCCTATCTAACACCAACATGTTCTTAGGGTTTTAAAGGTTTAAAGACTTCTAAAAAAAAGATAGAAGAACCAAACACACAAGACACACCACAAAAGGAAAAAAAGACGTATTTTTGGTGACATGATACTCAATCAAGGCAGCCACCTTGTGTTCTCCCTTTACCAAGAAGTGGAGTGGCAAAGCAAAATCATCCTGGGCACCGCACCGTATATCCCAATCCCACGAGAAAGCTAAAGCGAATCCACACTCCACTGCACGTCGCGTTCCTGCGCTTTTCTCCCTTCTCCTGTCCACTCGGCGTCGCCTGCCCGACTAATTTTAGCAATGGACGAGGTTAGCAGAGCAGAGGGAGAGATCCATGGAGTCCCGTCCCTTCTTTGATTAGATGAGAGCAGATAGCGGAGCGCGACATGTGCCGTCCAAAGGCGTCAGCTTCCTGTCTTCCGCGTCTTCGTCTTCGTCTTCGTCGCCGCCGTCGTCTTCTCCCCTGAGGTGAGAGCCGACTCCGCCATCTCTATTCCTTATCATCCCTGTGCATCAGGTGGTAGAAAAGCTAGGATCTTTAGGAGCGGCAGGGCTTGGATTGGTTGGATTTGGTGCCGATTTTGGAATGGATTCGAGCCAGCCGCCAGTGGGGAGGGCAGGGTGGCGGCGGCTTGGGTGGGGCGCCCTCTGTTGATTTTGGGCCAGCTATCTTCTCGTTTGTTTTGTTCTAGAGAAACAAACAATGGAGGAATCGTGGTGACAAAAGATGACATTGCAGTGTGATCCGAGGTGCAGTTTCAGTCTGATTTGGGCAGTTTCCGACTGATGCTGAATTACAGTTTCAGAGTTCAGGCTGGTCATCATGTGCAAGTCGCGTTTGATTTGCTATGGCATTTCAGTCGATTTGGGCAAGGAGGACACTTGCCATCTTCCTTGTCTTGCTAATTAGAATGGGAGCGGGTTTTGTGCAGCCAACAAACAGGCATAGAGATCAGCCTGCGGGGGGTCGTAGTTATCGGAACCTTTAGTACTTCTTGTATACGGTTGATAGGATTAGGCGATTAGCTATGCTGTTGGCAGTACCAGCAGTTAGATCATGCTTCTTATGAGTTTTCTGGCAAGAATGGCGTGACAATAGCTGATGTTGGCTCTGGCATTGTGCTGCTCTTCTATTTCCTGCCTTAATTGAGATGATGCAATAGCGGTTCATTTGTCTTGGCGCGTATCAATTTGCCGTTCCGTGTGTCTTATCATGTATGTATGCTCATTTGAAGAACGAGCCAGTCTCCATGTCTTTTTTGTTCGTTTGTTTGTTTGTTTGTTTAAGTGATGTTTGCATGGTACTGCTTCTTATATCACTTTGCTTTCCTTGTTTTACTTATCTTCTGCTCTCTCTTTGCATAATGCAGGTTACATTCTGCTTCAGATATTGCTGTGTTTCCCAGAGAGGCACTCTCCTATTCTTCTCAAAGACTCGCTCATTTCTTCCTTTGTCATAGACACAAGCCTGTCGCATGGCCGGAAACTCGCATAATCCGCCTCCTGTAACTAGACGAAAAAGTATTCTAGCTTTCAAGTTCCTGATACCCTTTGTTCTAGTTCTTTCAGTGTCTGTTATTGCTGTCACCCAGTACTTCCAAAGTATCTCCTACCTTCTGCGGCCGCTATGGGACACACCACCGAAGCCTTTCTTCCGTATCCCGCACTACTACGCCCCTAATACGTCCATGCAGCAGCTATGCCAGCTCCATGGCTGGGACATCCTTCCTTCCCCCCGCCGCGTCTTTGATGCCGTCCTCTTCAGCAATGAACTCGATATTCTGGAGATACGCTACCGTGAGCTCTTTCCGTATGTTGATAGGTTTGTCATCCTTGAGGCGAATGCTACCTTCACTGGCATCCCAAAGTCTCTCTCCTTCTTTGAAAACATCAACCGTTTCGCGTTTGCTAGCTCAAAGATCGTCTATGACATGCTTCCCATTGGAGATTTGGATCCGGAATCTCGCCAGACGCCCTTCCTTGTAGAGGCCGGTCACCGCCGCGCACTTAACTCCTTGCTAACAAGATCAGGCATTGCTGTGGGGGATGTCTTGATAATGGCTGATGCTGATGAGATCCCAAGTCCTGAAACCGTGCAGCTGCTGAAATGGTGTGATGGAATACCACCAATCATGCATCTTGAGCTAAAAAACTACATGTACTCCTTTGAGTTTCCTGTGGATCACAACAGCTGGAGAGCATCAGCGCATGTGTTCACCGAGCGCACAAAGTACCGCCACTCCCGTCAGACCAACCTGATGCTGGCCGATGCGGGCTGGCATTGCAGCTTCTGCTTCAGGGAGATCAAGGAGTTTGCTTTCAAGATGAAGGCATATAGCCACGCAGACCGGGTGAAACAGGAAAGCTTCCTGAGTCCAGACAGGATCCAGAGGGTCATATGCAATGGGGAGAACCTGTTTGACATGCTACCTGAAGAGTACACATTTGGAGATCTCTTCAAGAAGATGGGGCCGATACCGAGGTCGGCATCTGCCATTCATCTGCCTTCCTATTTGATCAGGAACGCGTACAGCTACAGGTTCTTGCTTCCCGGTGGATGCTTGAGACCAGGCTAAATCAGAGGGTGTCTTGTAACCTTTTAGCCATACAGTATTACTTTAGATGCAATGCTGCTGTTTCTATGGAAATATGTGCGCCTTTGTATGTTTTGGAGCAGTGATACTTTTAGATAGGATTGTAGAATCTTTTTGTGTATGTGTTCAAGGGACTATATGTGTGATTGCTGTGGTGAGAAGATCAACAGAGAATTCACCTAAGGTGATATGAAGGTAATACAATCGGGATAGTAATCGCCCACCCTTTTGGGTTCATCCCGATGAGCAGGAAGCACAAGAATGAGCTCTTGATGGTTGTCTCTCCTGATGAAATGTGTTCTTGGTCTGAATAAGGAGATCAATGCAGCAGACTACAAATGCAGAGATATTATAGATAATATTACTGCTGCGTTGATTTATATCTTCTGGTAGACACAAACATTTAAAGCCCATATTTATTTTGCGCTACATATTTTATCTCCTGATCTGTGCCTTTTCATTTATTTCCTGCATACTCCTTACACCATAGTAGTACTGCAAATTTTTGGTGTCGAGCAAATGAACTGGTCAAGTTTCAGTGGTTTTTAAATTGTATACATGACAAGTTGCATCACTTATATCTTCCAGATATAATTGCTTTCTGTACTACCTGGACTTTGAATAGGTGTACCTTTTCTGTTTTGTTTTCTTGTAACCTCCATGGCTGTAAGAAGAGATGGCACTAGCCTATTTGGATCTCACCATCCCCTTTGTTGTAGCTCCATTCCTTCCTTTTATTGATTTAGTGTTCGTTTGGTAGACATGGGTCTGCTCAAGCTCAAGGTGTCAGGCTTGTGCTTGCTGCTGCTCATGCCACTCCTGTTACTTCCTGGTAAGCCTTGCCAGAATAAGCCTGTCATTTATCTGAAGAACATGACACTTTCTCAGTATTCTACTTTTGCTTTTGGGTCAGATGTAAAGTTCATACTCCACACATAGTCCAAAGAAGAAGAAAAGAAATCTAATGCTGCTATGTGTTGTCCTTTGTTTTACTCTAGGATATGAAGCCAAGACTGGCAAGTGGTACAGCAAGACCTACATGACCTTCTACTGCACGATCGACAAGTGCGCCCAGGCCTGCAAAAACGAGGGCTTCGACGGTGCGGAGTGTGACATGGTCGGCTTCAACCCCATCATGATACAATACATCTGCAAGAAACCTTGCTGATGGACGATGGTGGCGATTCACTTCAGGATGTACGTATGTGGTTCGACATACTCCGCTAAATCGGCTTATGAGGTGCAATTCATTGGCTCCATCGCTTCCTATCTCCACAAGTCGGTTTGGAAGACTTGGGCACCTCCCAAAACCAAATTCTTTGCTTGGCTCCTTACCCAAAACCGTATTTGGACCGCCGACCGCCTTCAAAAGCGTGGGTGGCCAAATTGCGGCCTATATCCCCTTTGCAAGCAAACATTCGAGACGGTGGCGCACCTCTTCATCCATTGTAGGTTCACTACGCGTCTTTGGGACAAAGTGGCGGAGCGGTTGCATAACACGGACATTACCCCGAATGGGTGGGCCGGTCTATCCATCGAGCTTTGGTGGCGCAACATGATAAGCTCCCACTTGCCGAACCGCAAAGCCATCTCTTCGTTAGCTCTTCTTGTCACTTGGGAGCTTTGGAATGAGCGCAACGCAAGGGTTTTCAACAACAAGTATGCCAACCACGATGTAATCCTAGATAAGATTAAGAGAGAGGCCCGCTTATGGGTTATCGCTGGTGCTAAACGCTTGGGTCAAATCATGCCGCGAGAGTAGTTCCTTGTTCTTTTCTTGTTTGTTCGGACTTTCTTGTCAAACTCTTCTCCTTAATTAATCGAATGGGGCAAAGCTTTTGCCCCGTTTCAGAAAAACATGTAATAAGATGTTAAGGCAAGGCGTCGATGCGCGATGGAAGAAATGTGTTTCGTTTTCTTATTATAAGTAAGAATGGCAGAAGTTGAAACTTTCTTCCGTCAGAATGACAAAGTGCTGACGGAATCGGCCAGTATCCATCCATCTTCCTCGTCTTGTCCTGTCGATCTATCCCATGCTATTCTACACTCGGATACAACACTCCCATGACTATCTTCGTGGCACTGAGGTCGCCGAGTCCCTTGCAATGGGCAACGCGTTACACCTCGTCAGTCAGCTCCCCTAGACTTCAGTATTGATGGATCGGCCTGAATGAATCTGGCGTTAATTACTAAGTCAATTTGTTGTTTCAGCTAAAGGCTGCTGGGAGGACCGACATTCCCGTAGCAGAGGGATCCCATGTAGTACTACATAACAGTCAAGGTACCCGCTAATCAATTACAGTACGTATGTAGAGCAGCAAACAAAGCAGTACAGTCAGGTCCTTTGCTAACATGTACTGAATCTGTAATTTAGAAAGCCACCAAGCGATCGCGAGCTTTGTTCATGGTTTAGACGACCTTCGCAACCAGAACTTTCCTCCACCAGCCGGCAATTCCTTGTTGAGCAGGCAAATCTCTTCCCTGGACAAGTTACAGTCGCCACCCTGGGCCGAATACGGAATACTATTAATTTCATCTTTTTCCTATTGTTTTCTGGACTGCCGGCCTAATCTACCTCGCCGTTGCCTCAAATCATATTAGTAGTCCCTCCCCGGCTCCCCCGGAGCAGTAAAAGGTACTATAAAATATATTTCCTGTGCACTACATTTATTTTCTTTATTTTTGTGCCTCAACATTTATTTTCGGTGATCTTTTCAAGCCAGACAATTGAACTGGCACAATACTCGCTACAAATTTTGGCGTCGAGCAAATGAGCCAGTCAAGTTTCCAATATCTTACCAATGTATACATGGCAACATTGCCTCATCACAGATAGAACCACACCTTCCAGATATACATTTGCAGCAATTCTCAACATTTTCAGTAGTATATGGATTTTAAACGATTCATATTTATTTCGTCAAAGTTCCCACAGTGTTTTACGATGTAGTACAGCACATCATTGCATCATCTACCTGGATCTACACAGTCTCCCCTGATCTAGCTCCTTTCCTTTCCTTCTGTTTGAGTGTTTATTCCTGGAGAAACTCAACTTTCACTAGACATCGAACAAAGGCAGAAAACTGCTATTTTTTTCCAAGCGACCCTCTGAGGGATCGAATTTCATTATCGGGAGATAACGAAACATACAAGTCAGGTTTTTTACAGATCACCACCACGCAGATCCTATCATCTATATACATCACCACAGCCCACTGGAGGACATCATGCCTCGAAACAACTCCGCATAAACTACCAGCTAACGTTTTGGACGAACTAACAACTTGACTAGAAGTATCATATCATCTGCAGTTACCAAAAGGATGGCTCGATGAGGCGAAACAGCAGCCTCCAGCAAAACAAAAGTTTTAAACTGACAACAAAACAGCAGAGCAAAGGATTTGCTGCTTTTTAATCAGTGCATCAGCTTCAACATTTTACTCAGCAAGATTATCAGCATCTTCAGCTTCTTCTCCATCAACCTCCATATCTCCAGCAGGTCAATCCATCAGGCGAGGGGGATTGCTTGCACCAGCAGCATTTGTCCTTCTGATAGAAGCTCCAGCAGCCAGCTCGAGGAGCGCATCAGCACCTTGATTCAGTTGCGAGGCTTCAGCTGCAATGTGAGATCCTGCCCAATATTTCATGAAAACCACAACATGATAGATTAGCTCAACAAGATTTTTGGGGAAAACTTTTTCAAAGCAAGCTTTATTACGCGCTTTCCAAATGGCCCAGCAAATTGCCGCCAGTCCAGCAATTTGAACATTGCAACTGACAGTGGAGTATTTCGGCATCCACCAAAAATATTGTGCAAAGGACCCTTACCGATTTTGGGCCCCCACAACCATCCCCACCATGCTCCACAGATATTTTGCTGCAGCCTGCAGTACAAAAGAAAAAGAGGTGTAGAATAGATTCATGGGCAAAGCAAAAAATGGCAAGTAGGGCTACCTGCCCAGTTTCTTTTCAGTAAATTGTCTTTTGTTGCTATGGCATTATGCCAGATGAGCCACAACCAAACGTTGATTTTCAAGGGATTCTACTTTTCCAAAGGTGCTTGAAGGATCTATCCATGCCATTACTGCATAAATGTTTGTATAAACTTTTGACAGAGAACTGGCCATTTTGTGTCCATTTCCACCTTGGTCTATCAATTGTATCTGTCAAAGTTATCTGTTGAAGGATATTGACCAGCCCACACCGTAATTCCGTTAACCCAGCAGGTAGCCACCTTCTAAAGGAAAGTCTCCACCCCATGTTTGTTGTTGCAGCCACAGTGATGTTTTGTTCATTGCAAATATTAAAAAATTGGAACTTATCTTTCAAAGGGGAGTGACCACACGAAGCATCTCCCCGGAAGCTAGTCCTGCAACCATTTCCCACAACCATCCTTCTCCCACACAGATAAATATCTCTTATATGCAGCATATCTGACCAGAGGGGGGAATCTCCACTTTTGTTCCTGGTAAAGTAAATTCCAGCATCCCCCAAGTATTTTTTCCTCATAAAATTCTGCCAAGGTCCTTCTTCCTTTTCCAGCTTCCACCACCACTTACACATCAAGCTAATGTTGAATTTGTTTAAATCTTTCACACCAAGGCCACATTTACCTCTAGGTTTACAAATCCATCTCCATTTAACAAAGTGATATTTCTTTTTATCAGCAGCTCCAGCCCAAAAGAAAGCTCTGATGGGTCTTGAAATATTTTCAATATTATTTTTGTGGAGGAGTCTCATTGACATTTGATACACAACAATATTAGAAAGGCAAGCATCAATTTTAATCAATCTGCCTCCAATGGACAGAGTGCTACCCATCCAACCTCCCATGCTTTTCTTGACTTTGTCTTCTATGAACTGTAGGTCAGCTACTGATAATCTTCTTGCACACACAGGAGTACCCAAGTATTTGATGGGCCATTTAACTTTTTGGCAATTGAACAAATTCACATAATCCTATAACTTGTCAGGTTCATCAAGCACAAGCATGGTTTCACTTTTTTCAAAGTTTATTTTCAGGCCAGACATCACTTCAAATATATACAGCAACAGCTTTAAATTTCTGGCTCCTTCAAAGTCATCTTGATTCAGGAGTATAGTATCATCTGCATATTGAAGAATAGCTACCCCATTTTCCACCAAATTATCAGCCAGCCCTTAAGCAAACCATTCCTTTGTGCATTTCCAATCATCTTGGACATGCTATTAGCTGCCAAAAGGATCCCCTTGTCTCACACCTTTGAAACTACCAAAATATGGGCCCATCATGTCATTAGTTTTCACACCGAGAGTCCCTTTTGTAACTGCTTCTTTGATCCATAGTATCCACTTGTCACTAAAGACTTTCTGTCTGCAGCAATCCAACAGAAAATTCCAGTTCACCTTGTCATATGCTTTTTCGAAATCAATTTTTGGCACAACACCTTGTTTTTTCTTGACTTTGGGGTCTCTAAGAATTTCCTGCAACAACATCACTCCATCTGTTATGTATCTCCCTCTGATAAAAGCATTCTGGCAAGGATGAATTAGTTTCCCCATTACTGGCTCAGCTCTAACAGTCATTGCTTTAGTGAAAATCTTGAATAAGACTTGCAATAAACAAATCGACTTGTATTTCTGAATGATATCTGCATCCTCTCCCTTGGGAATGAGAGTAATAATCCCATAGTTTATTCTCTCCAAGCTAATTTTGCGCTCATGAAAATCATTGAACAACTGCAACATATCTTTTTTGATGATATTCCAACAGTGTTGATAGAATTCTACACGGATTCCATCAGGGCCAACAGCTTTATTTTTCTCCATCTGACAAATAATCATTGATTTCTTCCTTAGTAAATCTTTTATCAAGATTTGCTCTGTCTTCTTCCTCCAACTTTTCCTCTCTGCCCCAGATATCATCTCTCAGTCTGACACCAGCATCAATAGCTGGCCCAAAAAGCTCCTTGTAGAAACTAGTAGCATGTTCTAGCAAAGTAGGTGTCCCCTGTATATTGTCAGAACCATTTTTCAAAGAAAACATTGTCCTTTTCCTTTTTCTGCCATTTGCAATCCTATGGAAATAACTGGTATTGTTGTCCCCTTGAAGCAACCATTACTCCTTGGATCTTTGCTAACAAAAAGCCTCCTCCTTCTTCAGTAGGTGTAGAAGTTCCTCCTGAATTTGCACTTTCCTGCATGCCTGTTCCTCCAAATCCTCCAGGCAGCTAATTCCAGATGTAGATCCTGTCTGGTCTTCTTATCTCTCCCTATGATGTTTTCTCCCCAGCCTTTCAGATCATTTTTTGTTTTCTTCAACTTTATCTGATTTTTTCCAAAGCATTTCTAGCTCTAACAGGTTGTCTCCAAATTCTCTCCACTCTAAGCAAGAAGTCTTCTTCTTTCAACCAATTTTTTTTCAAATTTGAAAGTTTTTTTTCTTTTGTTCCCTGTTCTCCATAGTGTCTAGAATAATGGGATTGTGATCTGATACATCTCTAGCAATTTTATGAACAGTTGTCAGAGGAAACAAGTCTTCCCAATCAGCAGTCATCAGAAATCTATCAAGCTTTTCCAGGGTAGGGTTAATATGATTGTTGGATCAGGTGTATTGTCCCCTAGACATATCAATTTCCCTAAGATCATGAGAATTAATAATATCATTAAACATGTTGTACCATCTGTTCCTTCTCATCTCTTTATTTTTTTCAAAGGAAAACCTAAGAATATTAAAATCTCCACCAATCAACATAGGATTCCTTTGGTTACTTCAAACAACACCTAGTTCAGCCAAAAAGCTTTCCTTGTTTTCCTCCTGAGCAGCTCCATACACAAAGACTAAATCCCATTTTTCTGAATCTTCAAGTCCTATAGGGTTACCCTTATAAAGAATCTGCCCAACAGTGTATCCACAATATCAAACCTAATCTTGTTGAAACCTTCAAGAATGCCACCAGCTCTCCCAATAGAAGGGATCCATCTCCAGGAAAATTGATTCACAGGATCAATCTTCCTGAAGAATGCTTGAGAATAATATTTTAATAGTTTCTTGCAACCCAATAAAATCTAACTGATGTTCTCTGATGAAATCTGTCAGGAACACACTCATCCCTTTCTTTCCCACACCCCTGCAATTCATGCTGGCACCTATCATAGATACTTAGGGTTTTTATTCCTTGCTCTGGGTCCAGCCACCTGGGTGATCATTAGTGGCTTTGCCCTGGGCAGCACCAAAACCAGATTGTGCTCCCAAAGATCTTGTATTATATCTGATTCTTTCCATGGATCTTTGGATTTTATTCACATATTTCAGTTCCTTTTTGGATTTCCTGGATATAACTGGAGTGAAGTCCTCCCCATCATCTTCCTCTTCTCCAAAACCCAAGAACAACACCTGACTGGCCTCAACCGGTTGATTATCCATACTAGCATTTTGCAACTGTTGAGATTTACAATTCAAATTATGTCTAGCTATCTCAAGATCTTTAATATGGTTGAGTTTTTAAAGAGTAAAGGTGTCAGCGTTAACTCCCATTTCAAGGGCTCTAGAACAAATATCATCATCATCTAAAAAAGCAAAGGAATTAAAGTCATTAAGATTTGTACTTGAAGTATCTCTTGTTTGCTATGTCCTCGTGCCATCTGTCACCCTGGATGCAGCCTGAGGATGTCTAGCAATCCTTGTGCTCACCCTGGCTAGTTGCACAGGGTCCTGGCATGGATCTCCATTCTCCCTCCATCTCCACCTGAAAAACCCTGCACATCTTCCTGTGTCAGACCTTCTTGCATGTCCTCATGTAGGTTCTCTGCTTCTGGTTGAGAGCCATCCACTGGAATGACCACAACTGTGCGTTCATGTTCCAGGGAAGGAGCAGCCAGGGCAAGATTGCACCCTGAATATGTTCAACCACTTCTTGTTCCTCATGCATCAGTTCCCCATTATCACACTACTCTCATAATCCACCATATCAATCGAACCATCTTCATTGTTGTCTTGCACTGGTTGCACTTGCTCTTCTAGGATAGGCTCCATCATTTTGTGATACTTCTTTTGGTGCATAAATCCTTTATTACTCCCACTTTTTACCAGTTTGCTCATAAATTCCCTGAAGCCAGCATCATTGTTCATTGATGGAAGTTCCACCCCATCCACCACTTTCTCTTGTGCCAGAGCAGTAATCACATCTTTGTGTACATCCTGCAAAGAGGGCAGACTGGCAGACTGATTGCTGTTCTCCATGATTCTGACACAATATGCAGTAGACTTGTTTCTATATTTCATGGGAATTCCTTTAACTCTGAACCAAGCTTCTTCCATTGCGGCAAATGGTTCAATATCTCCAGCCCATTTCTCAATCTTGATGATAGTATCTGGTACAATTTTCATGATGAACTTACCAAAATGAGATAATTCTTCAATACACTTTGCATTAGGAAATCTAGTGATGTATTGGTTTTCAGCAGCTACTTTGACATAAAACCTCCATTTGTATCCAATGGAGTCAGACCAGACTTGGAACTCATGTTCCATATCTCTGAAGGTAGCCTCCCCCCTGACAAATGTTATCTGGGCATAATTAAGCAGCTCCAGAGATTGCACTTTTGCCTCTACATCACGAATAACATAGAATCCTTGACCAAAATCTGGACTACCATAATATGGTGCTCTATACTCCCAAGGATCTCTATCCTGACAAATACTAACATGATGATTCTTGCCACGGTTCAAGCAACCAAAGGGGTTCTCAGTCCTATGATTCTGGAAAGGAAGTGCACTAGGAACCACACCTTTGTTAGTTGTGGCCACCGATGGAGGTACAGAGGACCCCTTCGGCGCGACAACAACAACATTGGGAGCAACAGACGAACTGGGACCAGATCTACCAGGAATCGGAGCAGGCGGATCAACAGTTCTAATGGGGTTTACAGTACTCACCATGGTAGGTTGCTGCGGCACTGATGAAGAAGGAGCTGTGGCGAAGGAATTCGTGGATGAATCCGCCCGAGTACCCGCCATCTCTTGCCGATGAGCCCAGCGATCTCTGTTGTTGTTCACCGGAACTTGATCTTCCTTGCGTTGTCTCTCTGCCAGCGCTCTCTCCCTAGCAGCTCTCTCCGTGATGCGCAAGGTTTCAGCACGTCGCCGATCTTCCTCCAGCCTACGCTCTTCACTGCGGCGACGCTCTTCTCACCGACGGCGCAGATCGGCCTCTCTGCGCCTCTCCTCATCACGCCTCCATTCTTCATCTCTTCTTCTGTCTTCTTCCCATCTCCTCTCATCCTCACGCCTCCGCTCATCATCCCTTCTCTCCTCCGCAGATCTGAATTTGTTGTTGTAGGGAGCTCTCTGGTACCCACGCGGGGGGATCTTCGCGGAAGACGATGGTCCATCTGCACCACCGCTACCTGAGCAAAGGACCTAGTATCACCCGATCTCACCCCACGCCAGCCTTGAGGAGGAGTAATCGGCGGAGACGATGAGCGTGGTGGTTGTGGATCTCGCACGAAGACGACTCCGCAAATCGCCTTCGATCTAGGGTTTGCTAAGAGGTTGTTGGCGGAGACGCTCTCACGACCCACTTCTAAGGCGCTTCGCGATGGGCTGCCATGAATAGTATTGGGCTGCGCCCTAATATCTGTCTGCTGTCCAACTCCAACCGCCATGGATCTGGGCTGCAAAACTCGAACAAGGCCTGAAGGAGAGACCGCCTCGTCCACTCGTGCACAGGACGGTGGAGGAGACGCCCCTGCAGAATACGCCGCCACTGCTCGCTGACAATCAACCATCTTAGGGCCAATCAGAACCAATAAACCATCGATTTTCAGCTGCACTTCATTGCCGATCCATCTCGAGCACCTGATCCTCTCAAACTCCTCCTCAGATTCATCCAGTAGCATGAGATGCTCATCCCCTGATGCATGGACGAAACCATCACGGCGAGAGCCATACCTGATGAAGATGGCCTTCCATCTCCTGCATGCGGACTGCACGGCGATGGAGGAAGGCGGCAGGCGGCTGGCGGGCGCCGCCATAAATCGCTAGCGTGTCGCCTACGAAACGTGTCGCCTGCGAAACGTGACATCAGGTTCGCCAGAAAACTGCTAATGTGAGGACAATACATGTAGTCACACTGTTTGTCGTCATGCACTTTGCTTCTGCTTTGTAATGCAGCAAGCCCCACTGTTACTACATGTGTACACTTATGCATACTGCTGGCACATCGATCATTTCTGTGTTCGGCAAAGATAGGCAAACTTGGACCACTATTTCACGCCAAACTCGACATGAACGGCATGCAACAACAACCTGTACCGTATATAGCCAAATTAGGGAGGCTGGTATTGCTATGCCAAGTGTTTGTGCTGAGATGACTCACACAGACTTGGTTGTATTCTCGGCTGCTGTATAAAACACGCAGCAAGAAGAGATCCAACACCATCTCCGTATCACTTGGAAAATCTGATGATGGCTCAAGCATTGCTCATGTATCTCTTGCTCTTCATCCTCTTCTTCCTGCTGCTACGCTACTTGGCTTGTACTACACGTAGCAGGTCCCATGGCCGCCTCCCACCTTCGCCTCCAAAGCTCCCCTTCATAGGCCACCTGCACCTCGTCGGTCCCCACCCCCACGTCTCCCTCGCCGGCCTCTCCGAGAAGCACGCCGCTGACGGCCTCATGCTCCTCCACCTGGGCCAGGTGCGCAACCTGGTCGTGTCCTCCACGCGCGCCGCCGAGGCCGTCCTGCGCACGCACGACCACGTCTTCGCCACCAGGCCGCACTCCCTGGTCGTCGACGTCATCTTCAGCGGCGCCTCCGATGTGGCCTTCGCCCCCTACGGCGAGCACTGGCGCCAGGCCAGGAAGATCATCACAGGGCACCTGCTCAGCGCCAAGAAGGTGGCCTCCCTCTGCGCAGCCCGCGAGGAGGAGGCGCGCCTCGTGGTCGCCAAGCTCCGGGAGGCGCGCGGCCCCGTCGACCTGTCGGGCATGCTCTTCGCCTTCTCCAACGACATCGTGTGCCGCGCCATGGCGGGAAAGTTCTTCCGCGCGGAGGGCCGGAACGACGTCTTCCGGGAGCTCATTAACATGAACGTGGCCGCGCTTGGAGGCTTCAACCTGGAAAACTATTTCCCCAGCTTGGGAAATATAAGCATGCTCAGACGACCCGTGCTTGGCAAGCTTGAAAGGTTGAAAAGGAGGTGGCACGACTTGCTCGACCAGATCATAGACGAACATGCTGCGAGTAATTCATCGTCGCTAGATCAAGATCAAGAAAGGGACTTTGTACACGCGCTACTTTCTCTTCAGCATGACTATGATCTCACTAGAGAGAATATCAAGACCATCTTGATGGTAAGACAACTTTCCATAATCATTCATTCTCAAGCGCTCGCTTATGTTTTTAGAGATCGTTTATACATATTTAGTGTACTAGCAAAATTATTAAAATTACCCCTCAAATGGGTGCGCCACAGAAATTTTTTTTTTATTTTTAAAAATATGGCGGCCAGATCTAGATCTAGATCTGGGGTCGCCGGAATTTTGCCGGTTTTTTTTTAAATTTTTCGGAGGTCACCGGAGGTGGGTGGGTGGATGGGTGGAGGAGGAGGCCGAGGAGGCCAGCCGGAGGAGGTGGCGGTGGAGGAGGAGGAGGAGGTGGTGGTGGTGGAGGAGGTGGTGGAGGTGGTGGTGGAGGAGGTGGAGGAGGAGGTGGTGGTGGTCGCCGGAGGAGGAGGAGAAGGTGGTGGTGGTGGGTGGGTGGTGGAGGAGGAGGAGGAGGAGGAGGAGGTGGTGGTGGTCGCCGGGGGAGGTCGCCGGAGGAGGAGGAGATGGTCGCCGGAGTAGGAGGAGGTCGTCGGGTGTGGGTGGAGGATAAGGAGGGAGGAGAAAGAGGAGAAGGGAGAAGGAGGAGAAGTGGAGGAGTAGGAGGAGGAGGAGAAGGGAGAAGAAGGAGAAGTAGAGGAGGAGGCCACCGAAATTAAAAAATCGGCTCAAAATTTTGGTGGCCCATGTGCATATGGTGCGCCACAGGTTTTTTTTCGATTTTTTTTATTTTTGCAGAAAAAATCTTGACTTTGCCGTATCTTGATGGTAAGAAAACTTTCCATAATCATTCATTCTCAAGCGCTCACTTATGTTTTTAGAGATCGTTTATATATATTTAGTATAGTAGCAAAATTATTAAAATTACCCCTCAGAATACTAGTAATATACATGAACCTGTTATTTTAATTATATATATAAGTAAAAAACCACCTTTTCCTCCCGGGTCGCTCTCATGCGGGGCGGGTCAGGAGGGCACCCAACCCTAGCAGAACCGCCCTAGATCCCGACCAACCCTGGCCGCTGCCGCCGGCAGCGGTGGCGGCGCCTGGCCGTTGAAGGTGGAGGGCATGGCGAGGGCCCTCTACACCTCCCCTGCGCGCGGGGAGGCGGCGGTTGGGGGGTCGCATGATGAGGCATGGCGGCACATCGGCGGGTGCTGTGGCGCGGGTTTGGCGGAGGAGGTTGTGGCGGAGGACCAAGCGGTGTCGGCAACGGCTACAACCTCGGCGACGCTGCGCGGGTTGCGAGGGCCTAGTGCGGGCCCGTTCTGGGCCGTCTCTGGGCCGTAGAGCGGCGGTGCGCTCTCGCGGTGACGGGGTGGGTTCTGGTGGGGAGTCAAGCTAGGGCGGCGGCGCCCGTGCCATGTGGTTCTGGCCGGCTTGCGCGGTGTTCTGCCGCCAGTGGCCCTGTTTCTGGTCGGGCCGGGTCACCAGCGGAGCTAGGCGGCTCCTCCGGGATCTCGACGGTGGCTCTTGTGCGGCGGTGGCGCTGCTGCCGGCGATTCGCTCCGTCTTGTTGTCCGGCCGCGTGAGTATGTGAAGGTTCGATTGCTCTGGACGAAATCCTGACCGCATGACATCCGTGGATGCCGCCATCCTCCTTGGCGGGGTGGTTGTGGAGCTCTCCGACCTTCGCTTCCCTCGGGTTCGCGTCTTCCGGTGAAAGCCTAGATCCCACGGGATCGAACGACGGCGTAGTTTCATCATTGTTTCCTCTCTTGAGGGTGTCGTATTGAAGTTGGTGATCCCCTTCGCGCACTCCGGTGGGCTGGACACACAAAGCATCTGGGCTGCAAGGAGGTCAACCAGAGATGCGGGAGTTTTGGATGGAGGCTTGTGAGGCAACTACGATGGTGGTGACCAAGGTTTTATTGCGGCAAGACCATGTTAGTCGGCTCCGTTCCGACGTGTTCGAATGTCTTCGTGGTGGTCTCCTCTTGTTGTGAAGTTGAAGCTGCCTTTGGACGGTGTACAATGACCTTCGAGTGGCGGTCTGGTGAAGGTCCTATTCGGCGCATGTGTTGCACATCTCCTCTCTGGGACTCGTCTTCAGGATCGAAGCTGCCTGTCCCTTCTAGAAGAGCCAACTGTTTGGCATAGGCTTTCTTAAGCTTCGTGTTTATAGCTTTTATAGGTAGCCAGGTGGCGAAGTGTGGGTGGTTGTGGGTGTGCTTTGGCACTGTTGTTGTTGTTGTTGTTGTTGTTGTTGTTGGTTTTCGCCCGATTTTCTCCTAAAAACTGGACACTTTCTATTTTATTAATAGATGAGGCAAAGCTTTTACCTCCTTTTCAAAAAAAAGTATATAATAAGAATAACATGTGTTGGGTTGAGCTCCTGCCAACTTTCATTAAACATGAGTTGATAATTTGTTGATATGTTATGTGTGCGTCTTAACGCATTTATATATTTCCATGAACTAAGTAGATTTAACTTCTTCATATAGTGCTTAATTTTATATGAAGTGATAATATTCAATGTGCTCACAAGGCATTAAATATTAATATTACACCTATGCTTTCAAATGTTTAACTAAATCTTCAAATGCATACACAGGAGATGTTTGGAGCAGCCACAGACACATCATACGTAGTCATGGAGTTCGCTTTGTGCGAGCTCTTACGAAATCCACACCTCATGACCAAGCTCCAAGCCGAGGTAAGGGGGAAGACACCCAGCACCCAAGAAACTGTGAAGGAGGCAGACTTGAGCAGCATGACCTATCTAAACGCTGTCATAAAAGAAACACTCCGATTGCACCCACCAGCGCCGCTCCTCATCCCACACATGTCAATAGACAAATGTGATGTCAATGGCTACACAATCCCAGCCGAAACACGCACCCTTGTCAATGTCTGGGCTCTTTGTAGAGACACGAGGTCATGGGAGTACGCTGATGAGTTCATGCCGGAGAGGTTCATGGACGCCGAGGCTGTCGATTTCAAGGGGAGGGATTTCCAGTTTCTGCCATTTGGGGCTGGGCGAAGGATATGTCCAGGGATAAATTTTGGGATAGCCACTGTGGAAATCATGCTCGCAAACCTTCTCCACTGCTTTGACTGGGAGCTCCCGGATGGGATGCACAAAGAGGACATTGATATGACAGATGTTTACGGACTAACAGTGCGTCGAAAGGAGAAGCTATTTCTTACCCCAAAATATGTTGCCAGTTGTGTCTAGTACAGTAGTACATGGGCAAAGCATGTACTGGTCATGTACTCTTTTGTTAGAATTTGCATGTAGTATGCAACTTTATGTTCTAAGAACTCATCAATATGGACATCTCGCAGCAGAATAAGCAATTATGTGTTAATGGTCGTTGTCGCGGATAATAAATCAAAAATAATGTGCAAGCACAAAGATGTATTCTGAAGAAACATTGTTTTCATCATGATGAGCAGGAAGCACATCAGGGATCTCTTGATGGTCTTCTCTCGAGTACTGATGATATGTGTTCTTGGTGTGAATAAGGAGCGTCTTCTCTGTTCAAAAAGAGATATAGATATGGTTTGTCCAGAGAGGCTGAAATGCCACATTGTGCAGGTTTTCTTCTTGCACTTGATCTTCCATTCTGTTGTCATTTGTGATACCTCATACCTGTCCATAGACCGAAACCCTGCCCGACCTGACATACGAAGCGTTCCTTTGCCCTTGATGAGAAACCCAAAAGATTTTTTATTGAAATTCCTGCCTGAATTGCTAGATGCCATGGCAGTTAGAAACGACCATGCTTAAGTGGAATTGTTCAGCTTGTAGAATCGACATCACATTAGCCGAATGCTGGTCAAAGTACCAGAGATGGAAGTGAAGACTAATTCCAGTAAGTTCTTGCTGAGTTCGTCAGTAACAATCCCAATAATCACTTTTTCGATAAATGACGCTTTATTATTCGAAGTATCAAGCATTACATTCAGTCTTTGCATAGCTAAGATACACAGCTGTTTATGAATCTAGTATCCAATTAAAAAGAGTACAGAAAGAACAAAAGGAAAAAAGGCAAGTAATCGACAACTCCATTGGCTTCTATCCTGGTTATGCAGCCACCCATGTTGAGTAATAAAGTTTTTTGAGAATTCGGCAGGTGAGCTGCACGATGTATTGATAGAGGAAGATTTGGCTCAGTTAATAAGGGAAACCGGGCCAAAAAACCATACAGAGCGGCCGAGTTTATAAGGGAAACCGGCCGAAAACCGCACAAACACCGGAGCCTCATCGCCCACACGATACCGGACCGCCGACGACCAAACACACACCACCAAACCCGGAGCCGCTGCTCCGGCGTCCCCTGCTCGGAGGCGAGCCGAGCCGCAACGCCGCACGACATGGACGTCTTGTAGCCCAAACTACCAAGGCGACCACACACAGACCACGAACGCCGCGCCAAAAGATCCGGGGCCGCCGCCCCGACATGCCAGCCACACCGTCCGCCCCGTCGTGTAGGCCGGGCCGACGAGCTCGCTACCCACGTAGCACCAACATGCCACCCAAGCCTTTCAAGACCATGACAACACCCCATGGAGTCATCGCTGCAAGACCATCCGAGGCCGCCGCCTCGGCGCACGTCAACCGTCCGGGGCCGCCGCCCCGGCATCCACCATCCTCGACGACAAGGCAACCATGCACACTGGCCACGCATCTACCACACCACGAGGAGCACGGACTCCAAAAGCGGCGCCTTCAAGAAGGTAACGGCACGGTGTGTCGCCGCCGCCCGCTCCGAGGAGCGAAAGGTTTTCACCCGGAGAACGCAACAACTCGCGACAGCAGGAGACCAAGCTCCCCGATGAAGCCCTCAACAGGGAAAGATGGTACCCAGAGGCACCGCCGACATCGGCACCAATTGGTGCGAGGCTTTCACCCGGAGTGTCGATGCTGTTGGCATGCGCAACGCAGGCCCTAGCAGTAGGCGTAGCCAGCCGAGCAAGGGATCTTGTCGCCGTCCACCAAACACGCACCAAACGCCTGAGAAGCGCAACCTGCGGACCGCCGCGAGGCAGCGAGATCCGGCCGCCGAGCGCTGAGCCGCCGGGAGCCCAGGCCACCAACCGTCGTCGCCTTGGACGCAGACCCGCCGAAGCCCAGATCGGGCCCGACCGCGGCAGACCCCGGGCCGCAGGTCCCTCCCCAGCCAGACTGCGCCAAGGTCGGGCTGTCGGCCGACGAGCAGGAGGCCGCAGCGAGGCCGGCGAGGGGCGCAGGAGGGGCGGGCGGCGGCGACGCCTCCGGGGCCCGGCACGACGTCTTCCCTCCGAGACGAGCGCGCGAGATCCCGAGAGGCATAGGGCCTCGCCGCCCCCTTCATCGGCGGCGGACGGCTTAGCCGCCGGCGGCCTCGGGAGACGACGAGGGAGCGAGGCGGGGGGCTAGGTGGCGGCGGCGGGGAGCTAGGGTTGGGCTCCCCTGTCGCCTGGAGGAGGCGACCGAGGGGAGCGGGTTGTTGAGTAATAAAGTCATTGACCGTATTGTCCAACCGTGTAGACACGTCCATAAATAGGTTTAGGTCCTTCAAGCGTTGAAGTGGTGACCATGAATGGAGCATAGATGTACACTTGTAAATAACCTGCATAATAAAATAATTTTTGTCATTAAAAACCTTGTCGTTTCTACACAGCCAATGAGACCATACAACTGCAATCGCTCCCACTCGGATAATCGTTTTATACCTTGAATCCACCTTATTTAGCTAATTGCCAAAAATATTGGCAATACTACGGGGTGGGTACAGGGTAGATCCTATCTGAATGATTGACCATATAGATCTAGCAACTCAACAATTGAAGAAAATGTGTTTTATTGTGTCTTCTTGAACACACATTTCTTTCAATCCTGCTCAGTTGCGTTTTGCAAGATTATCTTTAGTAAGAATCACACCTCGATGAAGATAACATGTGAAGACCTTTATTTTTAGTGGTATCTTCATCTTCCAGATAGACTTACTATTTAAGATCGGTTGAGTAGGAATATCACTTACCGATAATCACTTACCTGGTAGGCGTGATCGTCCCACATGTACCAAAATGTAATATTATAATATGTACTTTCCTAGGCGCAAGCGGATATACAAATGTTAGGAGAAATTAGCTTATAAATGGGAGAATTATTTTCCTGGAGAAAATGGAAGTACTTCAGGGAGAATATTTCATTGTCTAGCCAACAACAACCTTCTGATTCTGTATAGCTTTGGCAGAAGCAATGACATTTTGTCTAACCATACAGTCTAAGACAAATGTGGTTAATGATTGGCTGATGTCCATCTTCTGTGGGCGTACAGGTTCTGCACAATTGAACCTCCCAGCAATGTCAGCATTGAGGTTGGGGAGATGTCTTTCCACCTTGATAAAGTAATTTGCTTTCCAATGTAATACCCCACTATAAATTTGTGATGATCAGAAAGCAAGATGTTGTAGCTTAGCTCACACTTGCATTCAGGCCGCTAGGTATAAGAGTATCTTCAATAGCCGCACTAAATTTTGACGCTGTAAAAGCATTTTGCAGCACGCTTCATCCATGTTTTGCGTGTGAGGCCATATTCATCTCCAATAGAAGCTCTAAATTTTGGAGCTCTAAATATCCTTAGTTGTTTTTGCGCGCGACTTATACCGCGCGCTCTTTCCGGCGCGGTAGATATAGTGTACGATATAGCGTTTTTGCTTGAAGCTCTATTTTACAACGCACCTGTTGGAGCATCAATTTGCGTCCACGTGCTAAACCAGTCACTTTTTTTTGGTACTGCGCTGGATAGAGCGCCCGTTGGAGAAGCTCTAAGGACGGGAAGAAACAACACTTGTACCTCCTTACCTTTGCGTATGTCTAAAACCATCTCTAGCAGAGCCCGTAAAAGGGGCCGAAACTGAAAAACTCCGGCGAGAATACGGGTTCGGTTCGGAGATGGGCTAGAACGGAGCCCGAACTCACGTTCTGGCCCCCGAGAAACTGTGTGGCCGCCCCGTATTAAAAGGGGCCGCGGAGGGGAGTTCGGTTTCTAAACCCTACTCCCCTCCGCCGCTTTCATCCCGCCGCCGCCGCCTGCCTCCTCTCCGGCGAGCCATTCCGCCTCCTCGATGCCGCTCCGCCTCTTCCGCCACCACCCCTCCATCCGCAATGGGGCGGTTAAGACGCGTAGGTAGGGGAGGGGGCCGAATCGGCGACGGAAAGGAACCATGGCGTGCGCCCGGTGTACGGGCGGAGGCGGACCGCGCGAGGCGGTCACGCTCCGACGGCACATGGAAGCGGGCGGGCCAGAAGTGGCCGCAAGCTATCGCGCGCCGGCAAGCGCGCGAGGAGGCGGCCGAAGAAGGAGAAGCCGAGGCGCCCCCCGCCGGCTCGTGCAGCCCGCCGCTGTCCCCGCGCGGCAACGATGACGACGACGCCGATGGGCCGCCTGTAGCCTGCGGGAGCACCTCGGAGGCGGCGGCCTTCGAGGTGGCGGCGCTCATCGTCGCGTAGGATTCGACGGCGAGGAAAAACCCTCCGCCGCCGACAGGAAGCGCCCCGGTGACAATCCGGGGCGTAATCCTGGTCGTTTTAGGTCTCTAATTAGCGAATGTAGGTCGAACTATCATGTATTTTGGCTAGATTAATGTAAATCGATGAATTAAGCTTGATCGGAGCAAACTGGATTCAATTGCGAGTTTGATTTTCCCGTGACGTTTGATTTTCGCTTTTTCAGTTCGCGAGTTTGGTTTCTGATCTGCGCCGTGACAAAATCCATCTAAACTCAACAGTTCGGGAGACCGAACTCATAATTTTCGATTCCGAGATATGCCGGCTCTACTAGAGATGCTCTAACTGAGCTTAACTCTCATAGTGTAGCTCTTATAGTTACACATCTATAAAGTGTTTATTGAAAGAAAGCCTTTAGAAATTACTGTCTCTCAATATTATCCTTCCGTGTTTGTGAGGCTATTTACCACTTGTCATTTTGTTCTTAATGTCCCTTATTTCCTTGTAGTTCCTCTACTTTCAAAGAGTGTCATCCTCATAAGATTCATTGAGGTGAATCCAGCCCATGATGTAGATCTCTCGAGCTATCCGACATCCAGGGTGCAAAATCTTCTGAGTTAATCGCATGGTTCTGCTAGGGTGTGAAGATGGAGGTCTCTCGAGCAAATGTTGTCCACCTTCGATGTACTGCTGAATATCTCCAGATGAATACATAGTCGTGTATAACCTCATAAATCAGACGTTATTGAACCAAGCAGTCCTCCGCAGCTCGAAAGATTCGGTGGAAGCACTTTAAGACATGTGATGTCCTTCTCCCTCATGCCGAAGACCTTCATATTCCAAAGAAACGTGTCGAATTGTTCGCTGCCAAGGCTAGCCTGATCCAGACCTCTTTGGATAGCTAATCTCAGAACACGATGTGATGTCCTTCTCCCTCATGCCGAAGACGTGTGTTGAATCGTTTGCTGCCAAGGTTAGCTCTGATCCAGACCTCTTTGGATAGCCAATCTCAAGATACGATGTGATGCGAAGCCTCAGGGCATCGTACTGTGGAATGGTATAAGCACGGGCGCAAAGCTCAGGAAATTCAATTCAGATTGATGGTATAATGATGCTTCATTCTTGAGCTTCGTTATATACAAGGGGCTTATTTCCACCAGAGTCGGAATGAGCTACGTCTCTCCGAGCTCACGGGTCAAACCCCCCACACTTCTTCATTTCATGGACAAAGAACTTCGCTAACTTTCACAAGCATTTGCAAGTTCATCATAACAAAGCAATTCATCTTACAATTCCTCACCAACTAGGTCATCTTCACATTCATCATAGTGAGTGGAATGTTTTACCTTAAGAGCCCTTGGACATGAAGTACAAGGAGGATTGGTTGTCCTTTTGGGCACATCGAAGATAGAGCTTGCCGGCTTGGATGAAGCAATAGTAATTCCGATGAGGCCACATTCTTCTTCATCATCTCCCTAGGTGTCGAAATTGAACTTGGATCTAGAGGTTCATTCAACAAAATTGGTGTGGGGATTGTACTTGGTGTAGTGCTTGATGTTGTTGCCCTTCTTCAGGTCCTTGCTCTTGCCCCTTCTCCCTTCTCCTTTCCCATCTTAGTGTCCTTATCCTCAGAAGAACTAAACCTATGGTGTTGACTTCCTTGATGGGGAAACACACTGGCTCGATTGTCTAGGGCAACGATACATGCGTAAGTACTGGAAAACCATAAAGTGCCAAGATAGTGTTTTCTTGCTAGTCTCGTGTTCACACTAGTTTGGTGCTTTGGGGTAAAATATATCGGGTGGTTTCGACTTTCGAGGATGTTGATTTCGTGGAGCAAGAGATAAAACATGTTGGATTTTTGAGAAATTCTTTAGAGTTCTTGCGATATATAAGAAAACTTCTTACTAGTCAAGTGCCCCATTTTATAGTACAACATACCTACGACTCAAAGAAATATAAAATTGGAGTCTTCATATGTGTCATCCCATATTCTCCAATGTTACGGCCATCGTTATCTTAATCCAACTAACAACGGAACTAAAACTTGCAACACTTAGATGGGTTACTAGTTCCTTAATTACCTTGTTATACATCATACAAATTCTAGATGGTTCCTAAATGCACTATCAAAATAATTGTTGAACCCACGACCTTAAAGATTTGATATCATGTAAAATTGCATGTTCTGGCGAGTTCAATCAAAAGACCGATCTATCTGATGGAATAGATTAGATAACTATATTCAAAATATCAAAAAATGAGAGAAATAAGGGCCCAAAAAATGGTTAGGTGGACATATTTGCGTACCTCGATATTATAAGTTTAAGAAGCTGACTGCGGGAACCATATGCCTTTTTGTATTCTATGCACCTGGGAAACACCAATCTCAAAGATAAATTGGTGGCCTAGCATGAAGAGGGAAATTGCAAAGTGTATCACTATATGTAATGTGTGTCAAAGAGTTAATAGTGAACAACAATGTCCCACACAAGACTTCTCCAACCATTACCGATACACCTGATTGGGAATGGTATAAGATAGGAATGAGCGTCATTATTGTATTACCCAAAGCTAGTTAGGCTATGGTTCCAATGGCATCCAATGCCTGCCCCTGCGGCCTTCCCCTTTCCCCCTTCTTCTCGGTAGGATTTTATGCGAGGAAGCGCTCGACAAATGTAGTTTTTTTGGTCATTGTCGTCAAGGTGTGGCGGTGCCCGCGAGATAGACTTGGTGGCATCCTTCCTAGAGTTGAGATGATTGGTAGAGCTGTTCGAGCTCCGGGACGCATGGTGTGTGGTCTAAGTTGGGTCGGGTCTCTATGCGAATGGCATGCCTGGCATTGCATTGGAGGATCCTCTTTTACATGAAGAAGTTAGAACTAACCGTCTCGAGAATGTGGGAATGAGCCAGATGTATCATTTCTCTATTTAGGAGAATAATTCATGAGTAGACTTGGTGATCCGCCAAATAAACCACTAGAATAAAAAAAGTCTATGGAAGAAAATAAAGTGGAACATACTTTAGTTAGCTTATATATCAAACTAATTTTCTTTGTTGCTATGCTAGTTGGTTTGAATGATCCCACTTGTCCAAGTCTGAGAAGGATTGAACAGACGACCGCCAACTCAAATCTTTAGGGCTCGCTTAGTTCAAAGAGATTTCGTAAGAATTTTGGAGGATTTTCTTAGAATGTTCACAAGAGCTTGTTTGCATTGCAGGATTTGAAACCGTAGGAAATTTGAATTTCCACGGTCTACTTTGCATGCAATTTCATAGGATAATTCCCTTATGTCCAACCATATGAGTATATAAAAAAAACCAACGGCATGTATTACAAATTTATATATTTTCAAACGGTAGGATTCAACATATCATGACATCTTATTCATATGTTAATCTGCATTTTGAAAATCTTGTAAACCAATCCAAACGTCAAGATCTTTAAAACTATTTTTTTTTTAAAAAAAAATCGCTTCGGTGCCTTCAGATGGGAGATCTTGGTCGACAAGGTGGCTTAAAGCGGTAAGTTGGATGCATGATGGACGGTCGCGTAGATGTCCGGCGTTTGAACCGGTTAAGAGACACTTGGTCAGTTAATGTTGGATTCAGACATGTTCAGAAAAGGGTTTCAGATTGAAAGCCTGACATCATCTTCGACCATCTCCGGCGGCAGCCTCCCCCGCCCATCTCCTTTACCCGCCGGCCGCCGCCACCCTCGCCAGATTTTAACTGACGCCTGAAATCTTTCTTTTTTTCTGAACCCCACAAGGCGCGCGCAAACCCCCACTTCTCTCATGGACGACGACGGCGGCGCGTCCCCGGATCACTACGGCGGCGGAGGAGGAAGCACAACCTTCGTCTGCGAGATGTGCGGAGACGAGGGAGTATACAGCCCCGACGACGACGAAGAGGACGGCTACTTCACATGCCGCGAGTGCAATTATGTCAACACCTCCACCCAGGCGCTCGTCTCCGACCCCGGCGATATCCAACGCAGCCAGTC
Organism: Lolium rigidum; assembly: GCF_022539505.1. Lineage (NCBI taxonomy): Eukaryota > Viridiplantae > Streptophyta > Magnoliopsida > Poales > Poaceae > Lolium > Lolium rigidum. The sequence continues at coordinate 38,496,294 of NC_061512.1, forward strand.
CTTCTTCCGAGTTCCCAGCAAATCCACCAAAACTCCCAAATCCCTGAACGCTGACAACACCCAGCGCGCCACTGCTGCGCGTGCCTTCGATGAACCCGACGAGCCGCGGGACTTTGTGCCCGGCGCCGCCGACGCTTGGGGCGGCGAGCCGGAGGAGCTGGGGACTCGGATCCGGCAGCGCTACGTGGAGGGGCTGCAGGTGATCCTGCAGCAGCAGCTGCAGGTGCTGGTCGAGACGCACCGGGCGGGCGCGCTCATCTGCGGCGTGGCTGGAACCATCTGGGTGCGCTGGGTGGCTGCCTCCAAGGTGTTCGGCGAAATGTGGGCGCGGAAGGTGATGGCCGAGGACGAGGCTGCGCAGGGAGTCAAGCGGCGTTCTTCCAATGGAGGTGCTGCTCTTGGTCAGCTTCTACTGCCATCGCAAGTTGATTCTTGGACAGTTAATTTTAGTTAGTCATATATGTCATAGTAGCATTAATTAATAGCAGTAAAAAGGGGCCGCCTCGTATTAAAAGGGGCCGCGGAGGGGAGTTCGGTTTCTAAACCCTACTCCCCTCCACCGCTTTCACTCCCGCCGCCGCCGCCTGCTTCCTCTCCGGCGAGCCATTCCGCCTCCTCGAATCCGCTCCGCCTCTTCCGCCACCACCCCTCCATCCGCAATGGGGCGGTTAAGACGCGTAGGTAGGGGAGGGGGCCGAATCGGCGACGGAAAGGAACCACGGCGTCCGCCCGGTGTACGGGCGGAGGCGGACCGCGCGAGGCGGTCACGCTCCGACGGCACATGGAAGCGGGCGGGCCGGAAGTGGCCGCAAGCTATCGCGCGCCGGCAAGCGCGCGAGGAGGCGGCCGAAGAAGGAGAAGCCGAGGCGCCCCCCGCCGGCTCGTGAGTCGTCCCGCGCGTCGTCCCGCACCTTGGCCACAAGAAAAGGCAATGGTCTGCTCCTTCCGCCGCAGCTCCTCCTTGGACGCCCCCAGCTGGATGGATGGCCAGCCTGGCGCCAGCGACGTGAACAAGGAAACGCCCGCACGCACGATACTGCTGCCGACTGAAGCACTGCACCTCTCCTGCCGCCGATCAATCGAAACAAAGGAAAAAAAACCGCTCTATCAATCAAACTAACTAATTCATGGATGGATCTCGCTCGTCTGAAAAAAAAAGTAATTCCTAACATACTACGCGCGCGATCAAGAATTGTATGGAGGACCAACGAGCAGAGGACCAATCCAGAGCCTACATATGTCTACGCGACATCTACGGCTCCAGATGAAATAACCAAAAGACGACCAACTCACCCAGATCCTCAGCCTATATGTCCGTTCATGGCACCACGTGCGCGCCGGCCGGGGAACCTCCACGTTCCGCTGGGACTCCCGCTCGGCTTGACTCGCCGCCCGCCGCACAAAAGGTCCATGGCCTCTCCTCTCCTCTCCTCTCCTCGCCAAAGTCCAAAGTCATAAGTCACGGCACGCGCTGCCGCCCGCGGTTTTGAGCCTGCCTTGTATTTATAGACTTGGTTTCGTTTCGTTTGGAGGGAAGAAAAAAAGTTCCAAACTTTCACACAATTGAGCGGCTAAACCCGATCCATCGGTTCTCCTCGTTCTGCTAGCGGCTCCTTTTGACCGACAGGATATGCTCTCCACGGATCGCTGATGGTGGCATATCTTCAAAAACACTTAATTACGGGACGGAGAATTTTTCCTAGGGGTAGTCAATCAGCTAATTATCAGCCTGGCGTCTCCTCGAATTGTTTCCTTTTTCCCCTCTTTACCAAAGATGGCGGCTGTGACTTGATTGTTCCCTTTCTGTCTATGACTGCATAAATGCTCCCTAAAATCAGGGTTGTACACGACGCTTTCTTCTCATTTCTTATTACTGTTCTTCCATGAAATCGTTACCTCGTGCCATCCCACGACGAGATCACTGCGATGACCAATTCTAAAGGAAAATGGAATCAAAGGCCAAGTCGTGAACAAACTCACACTGCGTAGCTTATTTTCTAACTGAAGTTCCCGTCAAAATTTTCTAACTGAATAAAACTGCGAACTGACGAAATTGAATGTAAACCTACAGCTACCAGAGTGGAAGAATTAACTGAAAAGACACCAGTGAGTAGATATCAGAGCTACATATTGTACAGCTTTGATCTCAGGTTTATGTCGTTAACTTATTATTAGGTGAACACTGATCGAACAAGTAATCGATGAACAGGTACATGTTGGATGGATATATGATATTAGCTCTCAGATCAGATCATGGTTTGAATTTATCCTGGCTGAATTTAAAGTCATCGTTCATGTCGGAAATGTAGCTACAGAATTGGGATGTCGGTAACTTGATGACACTTAACTGCTTTTGCAATTTGATTGATACTTGAGGATAACAAAAAGGTGAGCATGATGGTCTCTTCCAATAGCTTCATTCTGTAAGCGAAATACTGGGCTGGAGACTGTAGTCCTCGTCTACTGTTTCCTGCATAACTTCTTAGTATATTTAAAAAAGTAATATACTCCCTTCGTCCACAAATAAGTGGATATCTAGCCCTAAAATTTGTCCATAAAAGAGTGTACTCCTATCTTCCCAATGCATTTTAATTGCTTCTCTCTCATCGCACGGAAATCAAACCCAATAATATTGATCATATGTTCTCCTTGTTTTCTACAAGCACTTAGCTCATTGGAGATGAACTAATTAAAGAGGAGAGATGCACCTTCCCAATGCATTTTTTACTTCACTTCATAATTTATCTTGAAAACCCCGCACGTACACTTATTTGTGGATGGAGGGAGTATGCTTATTATTATCTTAAAAACATGTACCAGATGCTTTTATTATCCTGAGGTAGTCAGTCAATCAGCTAATTATCGCAGCCATGCGTCTCCTCGTTTTTTTCCCCTTTTTTCCCGCCTTAACAAAGATGGCTGGATAGGCTGCGGCTTGATTTGTTTCCTGCGTTGCTGCCTATGACTACATAAATGCTCCCTATAATCAGGGTTCTACACACCGTTTCTTCTCATTTCTTATTCCTTACTCCTCTTGCCACATTGCTGGCCGATTTTGCATATTTCATATGCTCCCTACCTCCTTCTGCCAAATCATGAATGGCCCACTCGCCACGGCTGCATGCAACATGAAAAAAAAACAGATTTGCATGTGTTGCTTAATTATTTGGAGAGAGTTCATTAGTCAATGCATGCATATGTGATAGACAATACCATTTTGTTCATACTCATGTGCACAAAACCCACGCGTAGCTCAAACCCACGCCAAGAGATGGAGGGCTCAGATGCCTGCTACCACGGATCGATGACATGGAGGCTGGAATTTGGAAATAATCTAGACGGCGATGGCATAGTTATGGATTGGCGATTTCCTTTCCTTGTAGTATAGAAACGAATTAACCCCTCAGAATATGCCAGATCGATCGTGATCCTCTCTCTAGGGAAACAAGCCTCGCCGTGCATGCATGCCCGTGTAATATACATGGTATAGGTTTTTATTATTCATGTTGCCAAAAGGTTGATGCTTCCCATACAACACGTCTGAGATGGAGGCAAGGTCCAGCTAAGCTTCCCAAGTTTGACACATGTATTTCAATTCAATCGAAAAAACGATACATACATAAAAATCTTGGCACGCTAACATGAAATACATGATCGATGGATATTAGCATGTGGCCGTGGCCAGAAGACAAATGACACCCTCAGCCAGAGAAGGAGCAGAGCGGCGACCGTCAAGCGCACCGCCGCCGCACCCAAGCGAGGCGACTAAGAGCTGAGCGGAACATCAGGCTGATCTCTAGTTTGATGTTGCTGCCTGCAACTACGAGAAAAAACTACTATGAGTAAGAGCCAGACATATGTCTTTATTATTCGTGTTGCCAAAAAATTGATGCCTCACATGTTGATTTTAACGCTCCTCCCACCCCCTTGGCTATCATACCAGACGCCGCCGGCGATGGAGGCGAGATACAACTAAGTTTTTCGGTTTAACCTAGGTGCTAAGTTGCCCACAAGTTTGCATATGTATTTCAGTTTAATCGAAAAAGTCTCATATTTACTGGGGAAGGAGATTAATGACCCGTTTAATATTGTGATGAAATCCCGGTTAATTATTGGAAGGCGAGTCAATTATGGATTGGTGATGTACTTCCTCTGTTAACTTGGATCAGCGCCGGAGCAAATTATGGAGTTGGTTAAAAGATTTCAGCTTCAACAAAACTATTCCTCAAAGACTTGCCTACGGATTAACATGACTGAACCATCATATCAAATACTAGCCCCACTGATCCATATCTTAATACTAAATTTTAGACAGTTGTTATGGATCGGAAGGGAGTACCAATTTGGATGAATTTTCCATTATCATTTATGATTGGTCTCTTAGAGAGATATAGATGAAAGAAAGGTCATGTTACACACACTAAGAGCTTATATATATGATTGGTCTCTTAGATAAAGCACACACGAAAGAAAGGTCATGTTGTTACAAGCAAGGTTTCGGACGCTAGGTCTTCCCTGCCCACTCATTGGTAATTAAATATAAATGAAAGCAAGCATATATATAAGGTCTTAGTGAAATAAACTCAGAACTGGCAGAATGATTGTATGATAATAAACATTGCTTCCAGATTACCCTAGCAACCCATCTAAATAGAATGAGAAAATATTGACATCACTGCCACCATAGTTTCTATTGAATGCTACGGAATTCTATGAGCTCCAAGTTACATTTCGTTAGCTAAAAATATTTACAAAGTGAACACAAGATATACTTAATCGATTAGATTGTTTCTTTCCTTAGTATGTGCTAGTACAATATATGTATAGCAGAACTGAAGCTAATTTTCAGAAAGAGATTGCAGCTTCAGCAATCAAGCAAGATCTCTAAAGCAAATTCTTGACTTCGACAACCGGAATCTGGGACATGCCAACGATTGGACATAAACGCATAACACTAATGTTGTTTTCTTCGATCTGGGTCAGTTAGATTCTCATTTCTCAAACCGCGAAATACACACCTAGGTTCCTTACACACACATCAGCTACCAATGAGTAACACATGTGTTCACTCCTTGTTCTACTACTATCGCGGAGCAACCCATTCCGGGGAAAAAGTTCAAAAGATTGCAAACCTACATATTAGAGCTACAGCAAACATATTAACCTTAACATTTAACTAGTAAAAACAACATCTGGTTCGAGGTGCCTTCAGGCGAAACATCAAAGTGATCAACCATTATTCAGCCCACCAGGACGTAGCGGTTGTGAGCTTCCCACTGTGTGCATCTCGATACCAGCTCGCCATCTGATCGTGCTAGTGCCACGAACCGGTAATTCGGGCTCATTATGTTGCTATCCTTGAATGATTCTTAGTTGATTTTCTTGCTCCACTGTTCAAGATGTCGTCAAGGACGCATATGCTTCAGCAGGATCCTGTCACACATGTGATGAAGAATTGTAAACATGGCATTCAGAAACATGAGGGCATATATACAGTTGTACAAAAAAATATGTCCAAACATTCTGGCAATTATGCAAAAGCACTAGTCATGCAGGCCTTATTACAACCGAGCGTGTTATTGTGAATGATGTGCGTTTGCATCAGAAAAATTTGACACTGCAAAGAAAAGAGTACAAATCCAATACCCGGAGCAAACATGAAAAATAAACATGCCCAGTTGTAATGTACGAACCAAAGATACATTCCATTTCGTGATCAATTCAGAGTCAGAAGCCATTCAGATCCATAATATTGACGTGCACATTTAATTTTAAAGATGTGACAACTTACTCTTGCTTACAGAATACAGGTAACTCTCCAAGGCATGCACATTGCGCTTGAAATGCATCCGCAAAACAGCCGTCACACTTAAAGCGGCACAAACTCTTGCAGCATGTAAAGTTGGTGATATCATCCACATAAAAAAAACATATTCCTGGGGATGTAAAACAATGAACAATAAGATGTTTAAGAGATGAATATGGGTGCCTCAGATTCGTAATTAGTGCTGAAAAAACACTAGCATCATTGCATGGTTCACAGTGCTAGACAAGAGAACATCATAGGTACCAAGAAACCATCCTAGGCGGCAAGTATAAGACAGCGTGTCCTTTTAGCAATGTACAGAGCATATTCCGATATTAGTCTTAAATTGAATCAGAATGAAAAAGGTGAATGCACCATCTGTTTCAAAAAGATCTGTGCATTCATGATTGCAGAAAAAATTACACACAAATAGTGCACAACTTAGAGCAATAAATTAAATTAACATGCAACAACTACATTCCCGAAGAGCATTCTTTCAAAAACAGAGTCTTTGAGAGCATGACGGGGAAGAATAGATAAATTGCTGCCATTTATAACTTAGCTCCACATGTTATTAAGTCTCTTGGTCAAGAAAATACAAATAATTTAGTCTAACATGGAAAAAACTAAGAGCCTAGATAACCTTTACCATGAAAGAAAATATTTTTTGATAAACATAACATATGAAGAGACAAATGGTCAAAGAGTGCAGTGAAATCTTGCTAAAGAAAGGCCAAGGAAACATAACTGACATGGCACATAGACAACATTGGATGATCACAGATCATGATTACTTGCGGGTTTAGCACAAGCTTCCACAAGCGACGGGCACAGTGACGCAAGTACTGCATCAACAATGGCATTCAAATATCAAAGATGGTTCAACAATAGCACGAATACAGGCATGCTTCAGCTGGAGCTAAATTGTGCATTTCTGACCTTGGTGATGATAAAGTAGCAAGCTCTGGAAAGATGGTAATGGCATTTTTTCATATAGATGGTAACCACATGTCTATTCACGTAACAGCCAGTACCTTGGGATGCAGATTTCGACGAGCTCGCAAAGACGCCGGCCGTCGAACACAATTGCCGCTGCCAGACTTGGCGGCGGAAGACAACCCTACGTGCCTGCGTCGCCGCCGGCGTGTCCAGGTGGCCGGAACCGTCCTCGCTGGTGTGAAGACAGCCTCACCGAACCGCCTCGGTGATGCGCGCAATGCGGCCAGGCGATTTCGACAGCGCCACGCGCGCCAATGAAGAAGCCGGCCTCGACGCCATGGCTCCTAGGAGGCGTCGGTCAATTTGATGTGGGGGTGAGAGTGTGGGAGAAATTGGCGATGCCAAGTCTTTGCTTTTTACGAAGGCAGCGCAGGGACAACCACATGTTCAGTTAAAACTTCAGTTAATGTGCAGCAAAATAGAGAGGTGGGGATCAATCAGGTTCAATTCTATATTCTTTACCTCTTACTCGCTCCCGGTGGCACTGGCGCAGTGAGGGGAGAGAAGTCATCGGCCTCCCAGCCATAGCCCAGCACAGGTCAAGATACAGAGTGTACCATGCCGGGGAGGCTAAGCCACAGCCATTGTAGTCATCCTCCGTATCCTGATGGAAATCACAAAATACTACCATGCATTAGGTCCACTTGATACGAGTATCTTTTGCAAAAGACCATTGAAATGTATAATTTGAATCAGTTAATTATGACCAAAAAGCAGGCAAACAATAAGAATGCATACATCAAAGTTCATCTTCTGCAGAATCATATGCATAGCTCTTTAAAAGGATGCATAGGAGAGAATGGAAAAACCAGAAGGGCACTTAGACCATTGAGAGGAAGAACAAGCCGTGTTGCCACGGTTGCAGCGCTGCGAACTCGCCGCCTGCACATGTAGATATAAAGCGAGAAGTAGTTGAAGCCAAGGACCTTTGCCTTGCTAGGAGGTGCATCCATGTGCAAGATTACAAGGACCTTGACAGGTTACCTGAAATGAGCATATGCAAACATATGAGTGTCAAAAATTTAAGGTCAACCAAGTTATTCAGGTAAGCGCGGACAGACAGATCCAACTAGAGAAGACCAGTTCAAGGAGAGGGTGTCTTACATTAACTATAGTTCGTTGAAGACAGTGAGGTGCTTGAGTGTTCTTGTCCAGATGGGACTCTTCTTGAGTGTTCAGCGAGCAGCAACTGACAGGCACAGCGAGACGAGCCCGTACTGTATCAACACCATCGCAGGGAAGAAGTCCACCTGCAGTCGCCATTAACAAGGACAAGAGGAAACATTTTAGCATGAAGAAACTCCATTTGATGTGCAGGAAAACTGAGAGGAAGGGGGAATCGATCAGGACCGGGTTCAGTTCTAAATCCTTTACCTTTACAAGTTTCAGTACTGGTCCAAAAAGCATCAGAACAGGACTTGATTTCCAAATCAACTACCTCTGCAAGTTCCTCAAGCACTCGAGAAGCTGTCAATTTTTTTCAAACATTAGGCTTAACATTAAAGAGCTCCAATGATTACTGCTTTAATAGAAGATATCTCACGCTTCTATCCGTATAACTATCATTCTGAACCTGCAAATTTGGGATAACATTTCAGTTTATGGCAATCAAGTTAATTATTCAGACAAACAATTTCTTATCGGTCTGCAGTGTTGCCACTTATGCACCAGACATTAATGGATACTGAGGATTTGAAAATTTAAAAACCCTCCTTCTTAAAGGGAGTGATACACAATACTCTTAAATATTCATCACGGATCATGCATAACAACCACCCACGCTAGAGGAACTCCAAATTGCAATGTAGATTCAGGTAAAGAGATAGCATAGCTTGTGCTATTACCACCAAAACAAATACAAAGCTTGAGAATGGATGGGTGTCCTGTATCATGCATAGATGAGACGTACCAGGACAGAAAGGATAACATATAAGTTATACTATTGCAGAATTGAAATTAATTACTGCTGCGGTCTTCACACATAACAGAAAACAACAGGTTTGAAAATCAAAATGTCAATCAGAAAAAAATCTAGCACGGAGAAAAGCACTAATCATTAGACCCTTGTAGTGTAGCTCATTGAAACGTTATACCATAGATCGACGAGACAATGACTTACATTAGTTGTGGCTCGTTGTAGCCGGTTTGGTGCTTGAGTGTCTCAGTCCGGATGTGGCTCCCAACAGCGTCGGAGACCGGCCTGTACCGCATCAGCTCCATCACAGGGAAGAAAAAGAACATCTGCATTTGCAATTAACAAGGACAAGTTCAGCACAAAGCAAACTCCATTTAATGTGCAGAAAACAAAGAGGTGGGGATCGATCAGGTTCAGTTCTATATTCTTTACCTCCAAGTTGCTCCCGATGGCATTGGCGCAGGGAGGGGAGAGAAGTCATCAGCCTCCCAGCCATAGCCCAGCATAGGTCAAGATACAAAGCGTACCATGCCGGGGAGGCGAAGCCACAACCATTCACTAGCACTCGCAGCCGCGAGGCATTTGCCTGAGCACCTAGCATGTATCGTAAAGAGAGACCCGTGTAAATAAGCCAGGCCACACAAGGGAGGCGTCGGTGTGTCGCTGGAGCACATGACCTGACCATTTCTTCTCCCTATTTGTTTTGAAGGAAACTATCCATTTCTTGTTTACGTGAAAGTCAAAACACGCAAGATAAGAAATTGGGTTGGCGTATAAATTAAGTTGAACTATGTAGCTAGTGTGTTTCTAAATTAGAAATCGTCATGTTTCGACGTAGAAACTCTTCTCTACAACCGCGAGATATGCCACTAGGCTGACCTACGCATACAAGGATCCAAGCTAGACAACTAGGAACATCTAATGTTCAGAAACTTCCATTGAAAAAAAAGATATAACTCTACAATACATGCTCGAAAATCAAAGATTGATCACATACTCCTAGAAAAGCGCAGAAGTATGAAATGACTGATCCGTAGCAGTGCAGTTAACTAATTGAACACATTGTGACCAATTGTAACAAAAAGAAAATATTTTTTTGAAATAGATTTCATGATATGATAGGGTGCCCTCATGATGTAAATGAGAATCAGTATGTACACATAAATTATTGTGAACATGAAAGAACAACTTTGTTCACACATGAGTGTGGATCAAATGTATAACTCAAAGGATAACTACATGTGTCCACTCCCTGGTGCAGGCATAAACTCGTAGCAAGCACATAAACGAGCGGGATGATGTGGACAAAATTAGCAAACTCCATATATGCAGCCAGCTAGCTCGTTGAAAACTCTCATAACCGAAAGAAAAGGGGAGAAATGGTAGACCATGAGAAACCGATACAAAAGTGAAGCCTCTCAGAAGTGACTACTAATAACCAACTAATGTACAACAATGAAAGACAACCAAGTGAGTAAGTTGTCAGCTTGCCTATTGAATCAAACTTAGAATTTAGGCTATGATTCAAGCTGCCATAGCAGCCCATTTGTTGGGTCCATAGCTAATACAAAACAGAACCACGATTGAACCAAGGCCCCGTGGTGCAATTGAAGAACAAACCACAAATCATCCGCAGGAAGAATACACCGCTATCACAGATTTAAACGAAGACCAGTGCTAGTGAGAGGAACACGGGAGAAGGGCCAGGGCTCACCTTGGTCCAATGGGTCCGAGGAGGAGACAGCCATCAGGCCTCTTTGCAGCTCGTGGCGGACGAACAGACCTTTGTGGCTCGCATTGGCGCTGAAGAGTCCTAGTGGCCAGCACCCCCTCGCCTACATGCAGCATGGTCAAACTGATCAGGCCTCTTCCTATGCTACGTCAAGTGCTTAATTCTTTTCTGGGACATTTGTTTGTACTCCTGCATGAAATGAAATGGAGATGCAATCAGTAAATACTTCAGCTTATGACCACAGCTAAATAGTCAAAATGATACATTTCTTAGGCAATTTATCGGGGAATTTAAATGAAATCAAGATCCATTGATTGGAAAACATGCGTTGAATTAAATAACTACAAATCTCAAATGGTGGACAAGATAGCAACATTTTTGTGCCAACTATCAAACGTTCACAACTGAATAACTAGAATATTTTTACATCAAAGTAGTTTTACTTAATCTAATAACCGAAGTTGATTAGCTGAAAAGATTTACATACATACAACTTATAAAGGCAAATACAGCACTTAAAAGGAAATGAAGCAAAGGACTGAAAAATGCAGCCAAAGCCTGTCATGAATGGAGAATTATATCAGTTACAATATTAGCACAATCTCAGTTGGTAGACAGTAATAGAGTCGGTGTCTGTAAAAAGTTCTACACGTACTACATTTTAAATGTATACATCTACTAGCTTAAAGCATCAAACAGCAGAATCACTCACAAATCGTAAGGATATCAAATTATTATCTCTGAAATTGTACATCGAGCAGGATCAATTTTAACACTTCCAGCTATAAGCATATTAGCATGATGGCCTGTATCTATAAACGTACAAATACTCATGTAGCATTTTCTTTTTCACGCACATGTTTCAATGAATCTCAGGCTAATTTTAATTTCAAAACAACAAACATCTTTCCATCTGTCTGTCTAATTAAGGTGCAGCTGCTAGACAGATTTATTCATCCAAAATTAAACACAGTACAGTTGGACTGAATACACCTAACACTGACGAACAAAGCAGCATATTCATCGGCCATCAATCCATCCGATCTTGCCTAGTTACAGCAAGTATCTTGGGATTCAGATTTCGACGAGCTCGCAAAGACGCCGGCCGTCGAACATAATCAACCGAAGAGGCCGGTCAGCTGCGGCTGCCGGACTTGGCGGCGGACGACGTCCCTCCGTGGCTCGCGCCGCCGCCGGCGCGTCCAGGAGTCCGGAACCATCTTCGCTGGCGTGAAGACGGCCTCACAGAACCGCCTCGGTGATGCGCGCAGCGCCGCCAGGTGCATTCAACAGTGCCACGCGCGCCGGCGAAGAAGCCAGCCTCGACGCCATGGGCGTCGGTCGATTTGATGCGGGGGTGAGAGTGGGGGAGAAACTGGCGGCGGAGCGGAGGTTATGCCGGCGAGGTGAGGAGCTGGGGCGGAAGTGTTGCGTGAGCGGGCTGGTGGACCTTGGCTTGGCCCAGCAAGCTCACAATCTACTACTCTCCACCATGACTTTGCTTTTTACGAAGGCAGTACTGGGACAACCAGGTTCGGTTAAAACTTCAGTTAGCTGTATATCTCACCCAGGTTACAGCGAGAGCTGACATGGAGACACAAACTGAAATCGTGTACAGATGAAAGTTGGATCATAAACCACATGTGCAACATTTGTACGGGAGCACCATGCCACAAAGAGATCAAATTTTGATCAAGTACTTTACATGGAGATAACAAAAAAATTACTACTCTACCAAGTGGATTTATTCTGAAATACGATGCAACTTTCATGGTATTCCTATCTATCCATGCATTGATGCATGCCTCATGAGACTGCTTTTAGAACAGCACGCGATGGGATCTCATCTCCTACGTACCTAAGCATCAAAGTCCAATCTAATCAACTGGAAAAAAATTAAGAGAGAGAAATCCGATTGGGACATGAACAAAAATATCAGGTAAAAGATCTCTATCAAATTCCAATCTAATCAACTACAGTTGTACTGGAGTGGAGTTAGATCGAGAAGAAATGAGTTTGAGATGTGAGCACCCACCATCAGTAAAACTATGGTATCACCTCGCGGCCATTATACCCAGAACAAGACGACGTGCCTCGCCGGCAAGTGCTTGGAAGATACTTCATGGGATTCATACGGTGATGATGATGGTGCGTTGTGGTGGAGATTGAGAGGTTTGTGGAGGAAGGATGGGACGTTATGGGAGGATGAACAGCAGAGCAAACGTGAGGAATTTATAGGAAGCCATGGAGGGTAGCCACGAGAAGGAAAGGAGCGGGGAATGCCGAGAACCGATGGATGTGAGCATGATCCGCGTGACTAGTGCGAGGTGAGCCGGCAGCCATTGGATGGGAGAGGGGCAATTGCACGCACGCCCTTGCTGGTTTCTGAAAGGAGGAATCAGAGAGTAATTGACTTGCATTGGTATAATTGATTCACTTTTAATTTCTGCTCTAATCACGGAAAGAATGGATCTCATTTTCCTATCTGCTACTACTACTATGTAAGATGGATCGCATGCCATAATGCATGCATGTGTCCATCCTCCCTCTTGATTAACTAATTAATTGGAGGTAATTACCCATTGACTAAGTAACTGGACGTAATTAATTTCTTTCGGGTCATGCAGGCATGTACGTGTATATGGACCAATCTATCATACTACTGCTATTAAACATACAAGTGCACCTTTTCTTTTGACACTGAACATAGCGATTCCATCAGTTTGTGATCATGATGAGATCAATGGCTCAACGCAACCACAAGAACTTTGTTATATAATTTGCTTAATTATCGCACGATGGCCAACCCGTATGCCTTATGTAATTGTCGTATTCTATGTATATATATATATATTGCGACTTTTTAATCTGAAGTCTCTATGTATAATAACCTTCTCCGCCAACCCATTGTATATTCGACCATTTTTTCACAACAACGGAGGGTCTCGCATGTGCTAGCTAGGGGAGGAACTGTGCGGGTAAGAGACCTACAACAACGAGTATAACATTTATCTGAAATTTCTAAGTGTGCTTTAAGTTTTTTTAAATATAATCCAGGTTCTTACAAACATCCCTATCAATAGATCGGCATATTATGAATTTTCCATTTTGAAAGACTAGCTCACATCTCCTCTTCGGCGACATCGGGGCATCTAGAACCCTCGAATCTAGACCCCCAAAGTCGACCCCACTCTTCGCCGCCGCTGCCAAGACCCTTTATCTTTGTTGTGATTGGTGTTGCTCATGCGCGTGACGGTCACCTAGAGTTGTTGCGGCATCAGTCACGCTTGCTCAATATATATCGTCTACGGCAACTTTTGTTGTTGGGCCAGCCTCGCGCGTGGTGATCCATGCCACCACGCATCTTGGGGTCTAGATCTCATTTGCTTGTCGGGAGGAACTGGACAGTTTAACAACAATAGTATAACATTTGATTAAAAAATATTAGCCGTGTTTTCAGTTTCTTTTGACTAAAATCTAGGTTTTCAGGAGGCTTTCTATGAAGAATCCATGTGTTCATCTATTTTGCAGGTGTACAATGTCTACCCCTTAGATTTCCATCATAAGTGGTAATTTTATGGACGTTGCTACACGGTGCCCTAGCACCTGTTAGTCTTAGGGAGTGCCCCACCCAAAAATAGAAAAAAAACATATTCCGACACCCGCACGTTCCAAAAATAGCATGTCTGCACATTTCCTTCTCCCGCGCGCCTTCTCTTCCCGTGCAGATATTTTTGATCGCGTAGGTGGACTGCAAATCCAGACAGAAAAAAAAACTAAAAAGTAAAAGGGTATGCCACCGTCTTCTTTTTCTGTAAAAATTAGCAGCAATGGAATGTAGAAAAAGGAAAAAATACATCTAGATCTTGGGGGAACATACTAATATTACATCCAGATATGGAGGAACCTACTATTTTCAGGATTCTAAGGGCTCCTTTGATTTGAAGGATAGGAAAAACATAGGAATAGGAAAGGTATAAGATTGGAATGACATGTCTACTTGAATCCTATAGGAAGATGAAGTTTGTTTGATTGTAGCAAAGGAATTTTTCCATGAGGTATGAGCTAATGCTTTTTTCCTATAGGAATTACACTACAAGATTCCTATAGGAATTTTTCCTATAGGCTATGTTCCTATGAATCAAACAACATGTATAGGAAATTTTCCCATAGGAACCAAATCCTACACAATTCCTATGCAAATCCTTTGAATCAAAGGAGCCCTAAATGTATAAAAAGGGGGAAAAGAAGATCCTCGATGTAGAAAAAAGAAATAAATTACATCCACTGGCGTCATTATTCTGGATGTAAAAAAGACCAAAAAAAGTACATCCCAGCTCAAAAATTTTACCAGAAGAACTTGAGGGAACCATGGCAGAGAGGGCCAGCGGCGCGGTGAGGTCGAGGTCCTTCCCGGCAGCGCGCCATGGAGACGGGGCTCCCTGCAGCGCGCGGTGGAGATGGACGTCCTCCCGGCGGCGCGCCGTGGAGACGTGCCCAGCAGCGAGCGGTGGAGATGGGTTGCCTCCCGGCGGCGCGCCATGGAGACGGGCCCCCTGCAGCGAGCGGTGGAGATGGGCGGCCTCCCAGCGGCGCGCCATGGAGACCGGCCCCCTGCAGCACCTCATGGGGGCGAGGCCCTTCCGGCGATGCCCATGGAGACGGAGCTCTGCAACGCCCTATGGTGGAGCCGCCCCTCCCGATCTGCCGTCGAGCTCCTCCCCGCCGGATCCGTCGGAACAAATGCTAGAGAGAAAATGAGAGAGAGAGAGATGCGGTTTGAGAGGAAGAATGGGGAATTTGGATCAGAAGTCATCGAGAAGGATACTGATCGGACATCCCCACGTCCACCACCAAACTGTCAAGCCCCTGCTGTGGTCCCTATAAAAGCTTCGAACCGTCGGATACTGATCGGACGAACGCGGAAGGTGGGCACCCTGTAAGACAACAGCGTGCTATAGCAGTAATTAGAAAACGGGTAATTTTATGTGTCTTTCTTTTTTTTACTTGTGTTATAATGGGTCATATGCACATGACAAACCGCAAAAAAGACCAAGTACTTACATAAATTGTGTCACTAGCCTCGGAGTGGGGTTTTGCAATGTATGTATACAATCTTGGTGCGAGATAGTCCTATTTGTGAGGCAGATACCACTTTAGAGTTGTGCATTGTCTTTACATATTTACACCACTCTTCAATACCAAAATCAGGAACCATGCAAAAGGGGAAGTATTTTGACCATTCCTCACACAATTTTAGGCGAAACCGTAGTTTGTGGGCACCACTGCGTCTATTGCCTTGCTTGACTTTCAAACTAGGTCCAACAATTTAATTGCTCAAGCACGTGTCGCTAACTGGTGCATCCTACCATCGCCGAGCATAACCTCTATAGATCATCTCTACGTCCCGCGCAGCTACACTCCACACGTCTACTCTCTCCCAAAATCACCCATTGATGAATCCGCATCGGTTGTAGGAGGAGATAGTTCAGGCTCCCGGCCGGCGGCGACACGAAGGAAGATGATGATGGATCATTATACCTAGGGCAAAGGATTTGTATGTACTTCTTTATGCATTTCATGTCGATTGTTTTCTTCGGTTTGTTTTTGTTGATATCCCATTTTTGTTCTTCGACACTATAGAAGGGTGGTATTCAACTTTACTATACAAACAAACTCCTCCCCACCTCACTCACTTAGAGCTTGTCGGAGATAAATCCTTGGTATAATATGTGTTGTCCACCTCGTGTCCTTACCCGCTGGCGTTAGATCCTTGTTCATACAACAGATCCTCTCCTCTCCCCGCCACGGCGCCCTCCTTCGATCATCGGGCCGTCCTAATCTCCGTCGCTCCGCCCTCCTTTGACTTGACACCCCTTCTGTATGGGATTGTGGCGTTGATTCCCGTACATGTTACTTATAATTCGATGATCACCGAATGCTAGCTCTCAAAATATTTTGACCAAGAATCATGCACCAGTCCCCGTTTATTAATTGAACCTGTAGAATAGAGTAGAAAGTACGAGGAAGAAGAATACACTGGGTTTTTGATCAATCGTCGAGTCAAATCCGCCTTTGGCCAATCATAATTTGAACCACTTGTGCCAAAGTTGTAATTTTAGATGACATCTAGCAAGATATGACCGATGGAGCGGGTAAACTTAATTATCATGCCATGTATGGTATCCTCATCAACGTGCGCTCCATTGCGTGAGGGCAAAGTGCCCGAGTGTTGTCGGAGTCCGGACGAGTTCCCTCTATTCTTCATTCTTGCATGAGTAACAAGGAATTTGTCGTTGACCGTGGTAGATAAGCCGGAGTCAGTGTACATAGTAAATCCTTTTGCGTTATGTTATCACTTTCACCATCTACTTGCAAAATAAATGAATGTTTGGACTCAATCTATGGTCTACCCACATTATCATAGTAACTGTCAGATCTTTCCACCGTGACACGTGACATCTCTGAAGTTGAACTAGTTTTTCATGTTCCTATATATAAACTGCCACTGCAAATTATCATTGAATGTTGGGACCCAATCTCCGGTCTACCTGCCTTCCCCCACAGGACAACAAATCACATTGTCGTACTGACTGTCCGATCTTTTCACTGTGATACATGAAATCTCTGAAGTTGAACTAGTTTTTCATGTTCATAAACTCATTCATGTTTATTAAATTTGAATTTACTTAAATAGTAGCTCCACTTAATCATTTTTTCCCTAAAGTGCCTTCGGATTCCTGATTTCTCGATTATGCGAGCTAAAAGGAGCATGAGTTTCGTGAAATACTTGAAACCAACTCAAAAATAACTTCCGATGTCATGTAAAGATTCCAATGTTGATTATAACTAAATCATCGGTTTCGATATTAATTAAAATTTTCATACATAATGCTACTTAATTTTTCATACGCTTATTAATTTATAGAATGGATTAGAAAGAAGAAAGAGAATACAAGAAAAGGAAAGAATGCGCTATCTTTTTTATCAATCATGGAGTCAGATTCACATCTGGCCAGTCGGTAGATATATTGGTCTCGTCAACTCACGTATACGAAGCTACGGCCATTTAGATCGATCAGGTGGAGACCCCTTTGCTAGGCTTGCTTTTCTTTATCTACGTGATTCCTAGTTGATTAGTTTGGGTCTTTGTCTACTCTCGATCAACTCAATTGTCTTTGAGCACTAGGTACTTAGTCTTTCACGTACACATGCAACATATGGCCCCTACAATGGTATACAGCTCTCGGATCAATTTCGCTCCAAGAAAAACTAGCCATCTCTTCTTATTTAGCTGAAGCGGATCGATTACTTTCGTGCTGCTAAAGTGTGTCCATTGCTTTCCGGTCACTTCGAACAAAGCAGCTAAGACCTCACAATAATACAAAATATCTAGACGACGTCATAATAGATGTCACACTGACTTGTGCTGGCCGGCGACCACAACGGTAGTCGCAGTGAGTGATGACTCAACGACACCATGTGCCCTTGTCAGGTGTGGCGAGGCCATCGGAGGAATAAGAGTGGAGCTTGCTTGTCAGCGGCGATAAACAAGGTGCCGTTGAAGATCATGCCGTCGGCGCCCCAGAGCGGGAGTCCACATGTCGGCGTCAACTAGACGAGGACATGCATGGTTTATTGACCAACGTTGACAAGAAGATCACCGTCGCTGGTGACGTTAGGTCAGCGAGCACCGCAAATGTCACACACGGCCTTGGTGTCGGACGTCGCTATGGCCTGATAATTCGGTATCTTGACATAGGAGCATGATATGCCTCGGCTTGGTGATGCTCTCCACCAACTATGATTCCTTCTCTCTATATATGGCCATCACCATCGCACCAGACGCGAAGACTATGAAGGAGTGTCGAAGCTCTATAAGACAGAACACCCTTACCGGCCACGGAAGCCTTTGTCTCATGGGTAGCAACAAAGTTCTGTTGTTTCATCATATATAGTTCAACCCCTTAACCCTAGGCACATGGCTCAAGTCACACTTACAACTCATACTTAGACTTTATGCATGCAATAAGTACGAAATGATCATTAGACATGGCACAGTAAATGTCTAGCGATTAATTTTCATATGGAAAAGCATGGCGAAAGATTGATAGCACGTAAACGAGACGTGCTTTTTCATATAGTGTATAATACAATTTATAATATTTGTTATTGTTTTAGGTTGCAGATCTAAGCTAGGTCAATCCCTCCTTCCTAGGTAGTCGATCCGATAATGCATGTATGCATGGATCAATTAACTCTAGTACTTGGCGAGCGTTGTTGCAGAAAGAGATGCCCTCCAATTGAAGCTTATTAGAGTGTTGGTTATGGTTCCTTAGTTTCTATTTGGAATGATAAATTGATCCCTGAAATTCAGTAGATGAAGAGAAGAATCTTAATATAGGATCTAAATTGTTTGATCATGAAGCAGGATCCTGGAATATTGTTAGGATCAGAAGAAATTTCCTTGATATGATTAGAGGATAGAGGGAGGTGGGGCTCTTGATATGATATTGGTTTCTGTTGATGTGTTCACATTGCCGCGACCACGGGACGACCGGAAAAGAGCTAATTCGCTAGTTATAATAGTTGACGCATATACAAGTATGTGCGTGCATGATAGGATCCATGTTAGTATAGCATGGTTGGACGTAACATGCATAGTATCATGAGCTCTCTGCCACGCCCAAAATTAATTAACATGATTACTTGCTATTAAGAGCATCTCCAACAGGCTGTTTGTAAACTGCGGGCGCTATAATAACCGCTGAAATGCAGTGCGGAAGCGGACGGGCGAAGCTCCAGCAGAAGCGCGAAAACACAGCGTGCGGTAAAAAAATTGACCCGCGTGGACTTATGCGCCATCCGACGCGCCAAAACTAGCGCGCCGCTTGCAGCGCGCGCTATTAAACGAGGCGCGTGCACCCAACCGCCTCCGCTCCAACTCACCTCGCGCGCCGCTTCGCCTCCGCTGAACCATCCCGCGCGTCGCTCTGCCTTCGATCCACCTCACCTCGCACACCGCTCCGCCGTGATGCCTCCCCGCCGCCGCTCGAGCTGCGGGTACCGTGGTGTGTGCGTGTGTCCGAACGGGACGTTCTACATGGAGATCCAGAGTCGCGAGGAGCGCATCGGGCTCGGCACGTATGAGGCGGCGCGCGCGTACGACGCGGTTGCCTGGCGCCTCGGCCGTCCTCGCCATTCGACGAAGTTCTTCGACGTTTGGATGTGCCGAAGACCTCGCGCCGCTGGCACCGGACATCACGCAGGAGGCGAGGCAGCGCCAGCGTGAGCTCAAGCAGCGCCTCCTCGTCGCCGAGCGGGACGAGCGGCTGCGCCTCGAATGAGCGCGGCGCTTCCCGGAGGACGTGGCCGAGGAGGTCGTCTTCTCCTCTGAGAAGGAAGAGATGAAGGCGGCGCAGAAGGCCGCAAAGAAGGAAGATCGGGAGGCGAGGAGGGAAAAGAAGGAGGCCAAGAAGAAGGAGGAGGAGGATAAGGTCGCAAGGAGGAAGGAGGAGAATAAGTAAGGCACCGGTCCGTCGACCATCGCCGTTGATTCTTCCTCCTCCGAGTTTGAGGTCGTTGACTCCGGTGTCGTCCGCAACACTGGACTCCTCCAAGTTCGAGTGGTCCAATTAGTTTTAGTATAGTCTATATTTTAGTTTTAAACTCGGTCATACCAAATGTGGGTTGAACTATGTAATATATTTATATTTTCAGTCTTTTTTTAGGTTTTTTTAAATCCATTTAGATGTGCAATTTTGTGAAAACATGGTTTTTGGTGCTGCAATTTTACCACATCTGCAAAAGAACCATTTCAGCGCTGGATTTTGGGCGCAACGATTTACATCACCCGACGAAGCTCTCGCCGGCGCCACGCTCTGCATCCGGCATTAGGTTCCGGTGATTTTCCTGCCCAAATTTGCGTACCGGCGGCTTCTCATGCACTATTTACCGTACGGGCAACATTTTCCCACCCAAATTCCCGCACCTACGTACTCGATGGGTCTTGGCACCCTCCTTCCTTGTCCCACGATTTTATGTGTCCGTACCACTTTGGCGACGCCGTATCCATCGCATACGAGCTCCGAATCGGGCGTGTGACCAGGCGTCGGTACCTTCTCAAGAAGTTGGCTTCTCCCCAAGCGCCATGAACTTGCGATTTTGTGTAACTCCACGATTTAACACTTCGAGAGAGATTTCTTTTGCACTGCGGTGAAGTTGGATCCTAGGATCCACCGGAAAACTCTCCTGGCCCAAAAGAGCCATCCTCGGCCTCCGAAAACTGGCCCGCAAGTTCGGCTACACCCAAATCATGGCCGAATTTTTTTATCGATATGCTCGAGCCTATTTACGTCCCCACGAGTACGTTGTAGCCCCACGCTCCACGCGCCCTCTCGTCTCGTCATTTCGATCATTACCTCTCACTCCATGTGGCATTCTTGTTACGCGCGATTTTATCGCGTGCATGGATTGGCGGCGTGAAAAACCGCATTCCCCACGCCACCTCGCTGCGGCACCTCCTCCAAGGTCGTGTTCGCTGCATGGAGAAAGCTGGTAAAAACCATTCGATGCGCTAACCTCGGCCCACGCGCCCTTTGCTGATCCATAAATGTTCGTACTCGTCGTGTTCCCGTGCACCTTTTTTGAGTCGATGGAGCGCCGAATCGGGCCTGTCATCTCGCGGACCTCGGCGGATCAACCACGCTCTCTAGCGCCCCACTTTGGGAGGCTACGACGCCGCCATTAGGTTCCGATGATTTTCACGCCCAAATTTGCGTACCGGCGGCTTCTCCCGCACAGTTTACCGTACCGGCAGCGTTGTCCCGCCCAAATTCCCGCACCTACGTACTCGATGGGTCTTGGCGCCCTACTTCCTTGTCCCATGATTTTATGTGTATGCACCACTTTATCGACGCCGTATCCGTCGCATACGAGCTCCGAATCGGCGTGTGACCAGGCATCGAACCGTCTCGAGAAGTTGGCTTCTCCCCGAGCGCCACGGACTCGAGATTTTGCGTAACTCCATGATTTAACACTTCGAGGGATTTCTTTTGCACTGCGGTGAAGTCGGACCCTAGGATCCACAGGAAAACTCTCCCGGCCCAAAAGAGCCTTCCTTGGCCTCCGAAACTGGCCCCCAAGTTCGGCTACACCCAAAAGGTGGCCGGATTTTTATATCGAGATGCTCGAGCCTACTTTTTTCTCCACGAGTATGTTGCATCTCTTCGCTCCACACGTCCTCTTGTCCCGTCGTTTCGAGCATTACCTCTCACTCTATGTGGCATTCTTGTTACGCGCGACTTTATCACGTGCATTGAATGGCGGCGTGAAACCAAGCGTTCCCCATGCCACCTCGCCATGGCGCTTCCTCGGAGATCGTGTTCGCTGCATGGAGAAAGCGGGTACAAACCATTCGATGCGCTAACCTTGGCCCACGCGCCCTTTGCCGATACACGAATGTTCCTACTCGTCGTGTTCCCGCACACCTTTTTCGAGTTGATGGAGTCGGGCCCGTCATCTCACGGATGTCAACTTGTCCGGAGATTAACCGCGCTCTCTAGTACATCGCTTTGGGAGGCTACGGCGCCGCCATTAGGTTGCGGTGATTTTTCCTCCCAAATTTGCGTACCGGCGGCTTCTACCGCCCTTCCCGCACCTACGTACTCGATGGGTCTTGGCACCCTACTTCTTTGTCCCATGATTTTATGTGCCCGTGCCACTTTGGCGACGGCGTATCCGTCGCATACGAGCTCCGAATCGGGTGTGTGACCATCTGTTGGAACCGTCTTGAGAAGGTGGATTCTCCCTGAGCGCCTTGGACTTGTGATTTTCCGTAAATCCATGATTTAACACTTCGAAAGATTTGTTTCACACTACGGAGAAGTCGGGCCCCAGGATCCACTGGAAAACTCTCTCGGCCAAAAAGAGCCCTCCTGGTTGTAGTTTGTGTGCTAGCTCAATCGGTCCTTCCTAGTAGTAGTTTGTGTGCGCATATTTACTAGCTAGAAAATTACGGTGAAGCTATATGATTGAAGTGGCAGTGTTGTAGGCGTCACCATGGCCATAGGAGTTAGCAGACCTTGTCAACATGGTTGATTTTGAGTCATGATTTGCGAAGAGGTCTATGTGTGGGACTCAATGCCTTAGGAGTAGTTTTGGTTCTCTACTTTCATCTTTAATGTATATCGTGTTCACACTCAGTCTTTTTAATTTGTACAAGACGAGTATGTGGAGTCAAACCAGGTATATACACATGCGTATATGAACTTGATGCTAGTAGCTAGGAACAACTTAGCTAGCAACATAACTTATACACGTCTATATGCATGCGTATATGAACTTGCCAGTGTGCGTATAAATGGTGAGCTTCTCCCATATTTACCCCTTCTAGGGATCTAAGGCAGGGAGGCCTAATGTCCCTTTATTTATTTATTATTTGTGCTCAAGTTTTTTACTGTCTTACTAAATTCTTCCGAGTTGTAACTATATTGGTTGAGGAATAAGGGTGAGATGTCATTCTCCCTGGATTAGTCACTTGCTGTTCTCTCATGAAAGTCTAATTTTATGTGTGCAAGTATCCGAGGTGGGGAGATATTAGATGAGATCTCGTGTATCTATGGAGAGTGTTATGGACAAAGTGTCAACAGAAGGAAAAACTCACTATTCTTTAGTCCTAATACCCCGGGCCTAGTTCGGCAGAATGTAAAGCAAAGTGTTGAGATTTCAAGTGAAAGCTTTCAGTGATCGCTACTTGGGTTTTGAAGTTGGTAGAATTAAAAGTGGATCCTTTGATCATATTGCGGAATGTATTCGATGTAAGATCCAAGGATGTGAGAGAGCTCTTTCGGGAGTTATGTTTTTCTAAAAAACTGTTATTCATGCGATTTCCACTTATTACGACATCAGTTGTTTTAAATCGACGAAGAAAGTTTGCAAGATCTTGATGTCCACCATTGGGAAATACGGATGGAGTAGTTCTTTGCACCGTAATTATCTGTATTTGGTTCTCTTGAAACATACTTACAACACCTATGTTAAATGGGGGAATGGGGTTTAGGGAGCTTGACATATTCAATTTGGCAATGCTGGGCAAACATGCATGGCGGTTTATCTCCAATCCGGACACGCTCTGTTTCTGAGTTCTCAAGGGTAGATACTACCCAGATAATGATTTTTTGCCTACAACAGTTCCAAATTGAGCTTCTACTACTTGGCAAGCGATTGCTGCATGAAAAAGATGCCCTCCAATTGGAGCTTATTAAGCGCGTTGGTTATGGTTCCTCAATTTTTTTTGGAATGATAAATTGATCCGTGTAATTCAATAGATTTAACCATTAATGCAGAACCGAGAGGACGATGAAGAGAAGAATCTTAATACAGGACCTGAACTGTTTGATCATGAAACAATATCCTGGAATATTGATAAGGTCACAAGAAATTTCATTGATATGATTGGAGGATAGAGGGAGCTGGGGCCCATAGGTTTCTATTGGTGTGAACAGGCGTCAAGTTTGAAGCCCCGCCGAAAAAATGTCCTATCATGCTGAGCTAAAAGGGGGGGCTGTTGGACTGGATTGGGAAGGAGCGGAAGGGCCAATTGGAGCATTTTTCACTTTAATCTACAACTTATGGCACGCTCGGAATGGTGCTCTTGAGTCTCAGAGAATCCAAGATCCCGCAGCGGGTGTGGGGAGGACAGTTGATGGTGTGGAGGAATGGCGTAACCTACATACTGGTGCACATGCGATAACGTCCAGGACAATGGAAAGATGGACACCGCCGGCTGCCGGGTGGTGCAAGATCAACACGGACAGAGCTTTTCACCAAGCTGAAGGCAACGGACGGGGCGGGGGGGAGGGTTCATGACCACCATGGCGATTTCCTCGCTGGGGCATGCCATTTTTTCACTCATGTTGCGGATGCGGAGGCTGCTGAGCTCTTGGGCTATCGAAGAGGGCTACTACTGGCGCGGGAACTGCATGTATCAAAAGTGGTGTTGGAGCCGGACAGTATGGTGGTGTCATCGAAACTGCGGCAGAAGTGCAAGGATAGATCATTCCATGCCCTCCGGTGGAGGAGGTAAAGGAACTCTTAGGAAGCTTTGATGAGATTACAATGCGGGTTGTGCGTCCAATGGAAAATGAAGTTGCTCATGTGTTAGCTAAGGAGGGCTGTGAAAATAAAGTGTCTAGGTCTTGGCTTGGTGTTCCACCAGCTGCTATTGCAATCTTTTCTAAAAAAAAAAGTTTTATTGGTGTGTTCACATTGCCGTGACCACGGGCGGTCGGAAAAGAGTTAATTTGTTAGTTAGAATAGTTGAGGAATATAGAAACACAAGTATGTGTGTGGCAAAGGCTCACATTTCCCCTCGTAACGCTCTCCTCCTGCTACAGTACCTTTGAGAGGTCTCCACCGCCGATCGGGCCGCCGACGGCCGCTCCGCCAGAATAGCTGGCCGGAGTTGGCTTAGGTTGGGCGCCGGAGTAGTTATAGGTGTAGATCTGTAGATTTCTAGTTGTTTTGTGGCGTTCTGCCACCGTTTGGGCGTATGTCCCGTAGAGGAGATGGAAGTCTGGATCCTCGCCGCCGGATCCAGGCTGGTCTAGGACTGTTGCTGGCGCTATCTCTGCTCCGGTGGTCAGAGGGAGGTGCGGCGGGTAGCGGCGCCGTCTTCTTCAATAAAGCTGCGGCGACTGGTTCTTCTCCCTCCCTCTGCGGTGAAGACGAAGCTCCCCAGGCCGGCCATGGTGGCGAGGTGGGGATTCTTCTTCGTACTGCAAGGTGCGCTTCTGTATCTCTCCTGGCCGGCCGTGGTGGTGAGGAGGAGTGGATGAGTGGTGTGCTGTTTTTGGATCGAGGCAGAGGATCTGGTCTTCTCCGTCGACGGGGCGTGTGGTTTGTGGTTGTTAACCTGCAACTTCTCCTTCCTGGCCATGGTGGCCAGAAGAGAAGCGGCAGCGAGGCACTCGCAACCACAGCTCGTCGGCTTCTGCCTGCAGGGTGCTATGGAGATGCAGATCAAGCACTCCTTCGAGCGAAATACATGGTGCTCTTCCTCGACACCGTGATCCTTGGCCGGCAAGGCGGCCCTTCAACAACCTCCATCGTGGAGGCCCTTCTGCGCTCGGTTCGTCTGTCGAGGGTACTCCTCGGCAATGCCCTCCGTTTGGGGCTTAGGGTTAGCGGAATCCTGCAAGCTGACACGAGACATCGGTTCACAGACAAGCGGGGAGAGCGATTTACCCAGGTTCGGGGCCCTCGATGAGGTAAAACCCTTACGTCCTGCCTGTCTGTTCTTGATTATGATGATAATGGGTTACAATGGGGTGCCGAATAGTTCGGCTGAGATCTCGTCGAGAGGCTAAGTGCTATGGTGACCTAGCTCTGGACTTTCTGGTGGCTAGTATTGCTACGATTGGTTCTGTCCCTCGGCAGCCCCTCTCCTAGCCTTTATAGGAGGCCAGGTCTCAAGAGGTCTAACCAAGTACGACTAGGTTTACAACAGTTTTAGATCTAATCTTTCCTTGTTCGGCCGCTTCCTTGTCTTGCCCGTCAAGGATTCCTCTGGTGCGCAGCCCAGGTGGCCCATCTTGCCTCCAGGTGTCTTCATGGGCCTCCAACTAACCAATACGGGATAGGGCAATGTCGGTTACCCGAAGGGTAATGCCCACGTCATCGTCGGAGCTCAGCACTTCTCCACCGACAAGTGGTGCATCCCCGGAGGAGAGGAGTGATCGGCGGAGATGCTTCGCCGGAAGTATGCTCTTGAGAAACTTGGCATCGCATCTCGACGGCAACGTTTGGAGATCGCCAGCGAGTGGTGGCGGAGACCCCCAGGGACCTGATTGCTTTCCTAGATTTTGTCCTAGGGTGTTTTTCATAATTTTTGAGGACCTTTCTCCAAATTCCTGATTTCTCCGTGCAATAGACGCCAGAGGTCCTCTTGTAAAATGTACCTGCCACGTGTGGACTGAATGCATGTTAGTAGCATGGTTGGACGTAACATGTATACACACCATGTATTATGAGCTCGTCTGCCGCCCACAAAAAGGATTAATGTACTTGCTATATTAACTCGGCAGTTAATTGGGTAGTAATAAATGCCTCATTCCATCCCTGATTTTCGTGTTTGTAATTAATTTGTAGGATATATGGCTCTGCCTATAAACTAGGAAGTTGATTGGGCGGATGAAAAAGAACACACCCCTAAAATCACGCCACTCAAACTTTGTATCAATCGCTTCCTAGATTTTCTGGCACAAATAATTTAATTTTCATCCTTGGTCAGTGGGATTCGCCCTTGGGCTTTCCAAACCCAAACAAATTTGATGAATTTTGAACTTCGAGCTCACCCTACGCCGCAACCACACCACTCGGTCCTCTACCAGCGCCGTCGGCTACATCCCGGCAACTCCCCGCCGACCACCTCCTCCGAGCCCCCTCCTCCCCTCTATCTATTCCACTGATCGGAGCAACCAAATCGCTCCCCAACAGAAACCCTAGACAAGGATCCCATGGAGAAATGTTCGGTCTTTTTCCTCCATGGCGGGCTGCGGCGGTGCGGCAAAGGATGTTGGTGAGGCCGGCGGAGGGAGGACTGGTCGTCACTTGCGAAGGAGCAGCTGACTGGTTTGTGCCGTTCGTTTTTCAATCCGTAAATCTGCTTTAGGGTGGCCTGGATACCTGCTTTTGGGGTTTGATATCTGCTAGAGATGATCTTAGCATGGTATGGTTGGATGTACCATACATGCACACCATGTACGTGAGCTCAAACATTTTGGCAAGTTAATTTAGCCACACCCCAAATTAATTAGCCGGATTACTTGCTATAAGTCGGCAGTTGATTGGGTAAAAACAGATAGTACTACCCCATTCCATCAATAAATTTTGTGTCCGTAAATAATTTCCAGGATAGCTCTCCCCTATAAACTAGGAAGTTTTTTTTCAACCTGTATAAACTAGGAATTTGATTGGCCCCTAAAATCACGACACATTAATACTGTGTCAATCAATCGCTTCCCAGCATTTTGACATTCCAAACCAGTTGGAGATGGGTACCAGCGCCTCCTCCCACCGAACCTATTTCCTCCACATCCGCCGCCACCGCCACCGCCGGCAACTCCTCGCCCCGCCGACCATCTCCCCTGAACCCCCTCTCTCTACCCCACCGATCGGAGCCACCCAAATCGGGAAAGCTTCGGCCTTTTTCCTCCATGGCGGGCAGCGGCGCGGCAGAGTATGTTGGTGAGGCGGAGGGAAGATCGATTGGCCGTCACCGGCGGACGTCCACGACGACGGTGGCGCCCCTGCAGCGGGTGGTGGTGGTGACCAAGCCGGCTCCGCGCGGGGCAGATGCGTCCGGCCAGCGACCCCGGCCTTCACCGACGCCAGCGGCCTCAGGGTCCGCGGCACGCCGGCAACCTCGTCCGGGCGACTTGGACGGCTCCGGCGCCGGCCACCCCTTCTCCTCTTCAGTCCGATCCCTGGCCGGACTCCATTGCTGCCCTTGCCTCCGATGTCAGTGACCACAGCTGGCTGCTCGTGGTGTGGGGCAGAGATGTGGTTGCCGGGATGAGATGTGCCTCCTCGCAACCAGGAAGAGGAGCCCTATCTCGACGGAGACGTCCTCAACTCCGACATTTGCATCTCAAGGTCGAAAATATTCTCTGTCTGCCTAGGATTTGGGTGCTGATTATTGCTGTAGTCAGGTATTATGCAAATGAGTAATCGTTGATGCATGTGGTACATGCGGGTATGTTGTAGTATAAGATATCGTGGAGAATTTTCTCTGTCTTCCTATGATAAAATTGTTCTTCTTGTCTGCTTAATGCATCTCGTGTGGCCACTTATTGGATTTCTTGAAATACAAATATGATGATTGAGTGTCTCGCTTAATGCATCCGTGTGTCCACACATTATACTTGTTGAGATACAAATTACTGAATTTGTTTATGCATGGTAGTGCAAAAAGTAGGAGAGGCTAGAATCTCTTATCCATTTGTTGGTTAGCTTGTCGCACGTTTTTGTTTTGCTTGCACCGATATGAACTAAGACTAGCAGAGGATGACTTGTTAGTGGTACTTGGCTGAATCAATCACCAAGTGCATAATGTTAATATCCATGCTTCGTTCTGTAGCGAATTTGATGCATAAGGGTTCATATATAGTATGTCAAGTTGGGCATCTTCTCGTGTTTGATTTATGTGCATGGCTTTGTTCATTTTACTCCCATATTTTCTCATGCACAATGTGTTCCTGGTGTAGATGATTCCATTGTTTCATGGTCTTTGATACTCTCTATTGACTGTTTATCTACCATGTGTGCTCCTGCTGCCTCCTCGCTGCTCCGACCAAGACCCGAGAGGCCCGTAAGCACCTCTCGACCCCGACAAAGCTGCTGCTGCTACTTGCCTTCACCGAAATCCCTTATGCCAAACAGAGGAGAGGTAGTAAATCCCTCATTCATATCTATGTTTGTTTTGCATGTTGAGGTAGTAAGAGCTTGCACAATTTTTTACTTATCCAAGGCAGATTAATAGTTTGAGCACACCGAATGCTTCATGAATTGATTCTAGATGTAATGAAATTATTGGTTCACGTAGGTTTGAGTGAATGCCTGCTATTTTATTTTTGATGAGGTTTCAGTGTATGCCTGATAATTCTGTTTGCTGCTTATTATGCAGTAGTTGTTCTCCTTTTGTTTGCTGCTTATTATACAGTAGTTGTGCTCATTTTTGTTTTGATTGTTTGCTATGCATAGACACAGTACTAAAAACTTGTTCATTTCAGGTTCGAAACTCATCGGAGGAGGATGAGGAGCTGAAGGGAGCGAAGCGTGGGTACTGGGAGGCGGCGTCAGAAGGGAAGCATGAGGAGGAGGAATCATAGAAGCCAAATAATCATGACGACGACAGGGAGAATGTGTCGTATGGTGATCAGCTGGCCGACCAAGCCTCAAATCGGCAAGATGAAAACATGAAGCATTCGCATAACAACGAGAATGCTCCTGAAAAGGTATTGAAGCTGAGATTAGCAATGTGGTTTCCCACTTTCTTCTGTAGGATATGTGGAATCTGAGATGCTGACCTGACTAAATGCATGTTGTTAAAAGGCAGGACAAGGTGAATGCGAGCAAGGGGAAAGCTCAAGAAAACATTAAAAGGCCATTTTGTAGGCTGAGGACCAATGTGAGTTTTATGATCGCATCCCACATTGTACATTCTTCCGAAAGATTGCACTCGGTTGCTGATTCACTCTTTGAATGAACCAAGAGTGCACGACGCCAGCCTTCCGCATTTGTTAATCTTTGACAATCCATGGTTACTCATTGATCTTTTTGAATGCACTACTATGATGCAGCAAACTAGAAGATGTCCCGATGGAAAGGGACAAGATAAACTGACTTGCGGAGAGAAACAGGTGAGCATTTCCGTATCCAAATCAATTAGTGAAATAATGTTTAGTAATTGTTACCTTTTCTGGTTGGAGGTTAACCTTTTTGCTGCTGGATGTGTCTTGTATAATACTGGTTGGATTGTTGTATTCAGTAGTGGGAAGGGTTGGAAGTTGTTATAAGTGTTGGCTCCCTTTTGCACGAGTTTTTGTAGAATGATTTTCTTTCATTGGATACCGCATGCTGCGTGAGAGTTGAACTTTCTATTATTAGATGTACTACATCTGTCTATAAAACGATGTCATAAGTTTGTCTAAATTTTAATGTATCTAGACACAATTTAGTGTAGAGATACATCTAAATTTGGAGAAATCTCGGACATCCTTTTATGGACGGAGGGAGTAGTAGATGCCGAGTTGTTGTACTACTTCGATGAAGGGATATGTCATTTTTCAGTTATCGAAATGTTTATTTCTGTTGGCTGATTGTTTGGTCCTTTTCAAATCAGTGCTTAGTTTGGCAATAACTCCGGAGTACTACTGGCTTTTTATTGTTTGTTTGTTTGTTTGTTTGTTTGTATCGGGCATACCTGCGACACGGAGTGTGCCATGGCACGTAGGTAACACAGTTTTTGTGCATGATTGTTACTTGACAACTTGTATGCTCCAAATGAAGAACCTGTATATATATTTGCTTTGTTACATGGAAAGTTTATTCCTAAAATGTGTGCATCCATACTGAGTTGCTTCTCTGATGAAGTGGTCTTGTTATTCCTACACTTGTGGGTTTTGGTGATCCCTATACTCTAGTATTTATTTAACTTGTTGCTTGGTCGAGTTGATGAATGTAAAGCTTAAACTTGGCTTGCATTGAATGTGGGCTGAACGTGGAGCTTTTTGGATCTGATCTGGACTAGTAGTTCAGCAAATATTTGTGAGTTAAAGCCTCCATGCACACAATATTTGTATCCGTTTTGTGTGTTACAGTTTGTAGAAGAATGTATTGTTGAGCGATCTGTTTCACCAAGTACTTGTCCTTGTTGTGAATGGACATAATTGGCTCAGTGCTCCTTATTGCGAATGGCCTAATTGCTGTTTGTTATTTTCTTTGCTCTCCGCACCATTAAGAGATGTATTGCAAAATGAACAGGCTTGGTTCATTACCTCTCTTAGCATCATATATATGAAGCAGTAGCTGGTTTGGCACTTGAGATGGTGAAAAATAATGTTTAGTAATTGTTCGGTTGGAGGTTAATCTATGTTGGCCTGTTGTCATCTTGCAGGTTCCAGTTGGCAACAGAGGAGGCTGGAGAAGCATCAGGTTGCTGTGGCGGAGGCATCTAGGTGAGGTTGTCTGGACTCAGCGGCGGTGGTGGTCTTGTATGCTTGGGATGTTAAACCTGGAGGTCTATTTGTTTTGTATCTGAAAGTAGGCGTTTGTGCGTGTGCTCTTTGCAGCCGACGATGAGAGGTAGGAGCGTCTTGTATAATACTGGTTGGATTGTAGTAGCATTGAGTTGTGGGAAGGATTGGAAGTTGTAACAGGCCCTTGTGCACGTGTTTTTGTTGATTTTCTTGCTTTGGAAACTGCATGCAGCTGAGTGATAGTTTTGAACTTTCTTTTATTAGATGTAGAGATGTTAGCTGAGTGCACCTTTTCTTTTATGGTATTAATCAGGGACCTGTGTTGATTGATGGAGGGAATAAAATGCATTTTTCTGTGGGAGATGGAGGGAGTTTTGAGACGGTAAAGCGAGCGTGGTACGTGATAAATTTTGGTTTCTTGGATGGAGAAGAAAAGAGCGAGTGTGCAAAGCATAGATGACGGAAAACAAGTCCAAGTCAGCGTGGTACTAATTTTAAGTAGTAGGCTGGCTGAGACATGCACGCGTGATCTTTTTCTCGACGAAGAGAAGCATGCACGCGGGCGGGTTGTCAAAACAGTCTACGCCAGGAAAGATACGTCCATGTGCTTCTGCAGGTCAACCTGGTGGCCACTTAGGTGTCGGCCATTTTGGTCCATTTAGTGGAAGTAGCAACTAGTAATTAGTAAGATTATCAGAAAATTTCGCCATAAACTACCCTGTTTTTTGGACAATCAGATCACAGTTCAAACAATAATCAACAACAGTGCAACAAGGCAACCCAGATCTATCACAGGTCTAACCAAACAGACTTTACAGCAACACCACTAAAACTTCGGGCCACAAGAACGACTTTACAACATCGGCTACCACTCAACATTCCAGATTTTGAGGCATAAATAACAGTCCACGAGCAATATACCTACAGCCAAAACAACCCGAGGATTCAAATTTTGGTTCCGCAAAGAGGAGTTGAGCTTCCACTTCTTGTTCTTCCACCCAGCAGTCATGCAGAGGCAGCAGCCTTGTATGGTCACAGCCTTGTAGAACCTGCAATTGAGAAATATCAAAGTCAGTACAGGAAAGAAATTTATGAGGAGCGCAATTCGAGTTTAAAGCAAGCAACATGGATGATAGTTCAAATCAATCTAGTAAGGAAGATGGATCGTAGCACATCATAAACTGAACAATGTGGCAAGTCATTTACTTACAAGCAACCCATTATGTCAGATAAGTCCAATAACATAACCAGCAATCAAAATGAACAAAGATGTAAGCTAAGATGGTCAGCAATGATTTGCAAGAGTACAATCAGGAATTACCATGCACTCCAGCAGCTTGCCACTAACGTCAGCACAAGCTATGAATTTAGGACGTGCTATAGTGGTACTCACCGAATTACCATGAAATCTAGCACCTTGCCACTGACAACAACACAGCAAGCTCTGAAGAAATGAAAAATGCAACCAGTATGTTGTCAACTTGAAGATAGTGACAAACACCCCCGTTGGTGTCAGAAGCCAAATAACGCGATCAGAGATCACAATCAATCAATGCGCTTGCCCCAGTTGGCGTTGCAAGCAAGAGCGAGATGGAATTGACATGCATTTTTATCTAGCACACTGCCACTAGCTTGAGGATACACTATATATAATGGTAGTAACCATGAAATTAAACAAGTAGCAGCAGCGAGAGCAACGAAGCATCAGGGAACAGGGCGTACCCCAACCTGGAGTCTGAAAACATACATACAACACCAGAATCTTCGGTTACGTCTCGTGCTAGAAGAGGGGTTCTGTTCTGGACACCAGGGGTAGCCAGCCAGCCAGCCAGCCTTGTGTGCTAGAAGAGGAGTTGAGCTTCCACTTCTTGTTCTTCCACCCACCAGTCATGCAGAGGCACCGCCATGTATGCTCAGTCTTCTAGAACCTGCAATTGAGAAATATCAAAGTCAGTACAGGAAAGAAATCTATGAGCAGTGAAATTCGAGTTTAAAGCAAACAGCATGGATGATAGTTCCAATCAATCTAGTAAGCAAGATGGATCATAGCACATCATGAACTGAATAATGTGGTCAGTCATTTGCAAACATCAAGGCAGTTACAAGCAACCCATTATGTAAGATAAGCCAAATAACATAACCAGCAATCAAAATGAACAAAGATGTAAGCTAAGTTGGTCAGCAATGACTCGCAAGAGTACAAACCGGAACGAGGAAGTACCATGCACTCCAGCACCTTGGCACTAACGTCAGCACAGGCTATGAATACAGGACGTGCTACAATGGTACTCACCGAATTACCATGAACTCTAGCACCTTGCCACTAACATCAACACATCAAGCTCTGAATTTAGAGCTCTGAAGAAATGAAAAAACACGACCAGTAAGTTGACAACTTGAAGATAGTGATAAATACCCCGGTTGTGTCAGTGGCCAAATAACGCGATCAGACGTAACAATCAATCAATAAGCTAGCCCCAGTTGGCGTTGCAAGCAAGAGCGAGATGGAATTGACACGCATTTATTTTAGCACGTTGCCACTAGCTTGAGTATGCACTATATATAATGGTAGTAATCATGAAATTAAACAAGTAGCAGCATCGAGAGCAACGAAGCATCGGGGAACAGGGCGCAGCCCAACCTGGAGTCTGAAAACAAACATACAACACCAGAACTTTCGGTTGCGTCTCGTGCTAGACGAGGGGTTTCGTTCTGGACAGCAGGGGCGCAGCTAGCCAGCCGCGCGCGGGTGCCGATGAGATCAGTTCTGAAAACGCACGCGTCGAGAGCTGAATTCAACGGAAGATTAAAAAAAAAAAAGTGAGTTTGCGGCGATCGACAGGCAGGCAGGTTGGACACACAAAACGCGTGCATCCAGCAGCAGCTGCAAGGAGAGGGCCAGCGTGGTGAGAGCTGCCTGTTTCGCCACGCTTGCCACATGCTGCTCTTGAGAATAGCAAATCGGAAGACACCACACAACTGAGAGACTCGGAAGGAGAAGCAATTAGTGAGACTTGGTTTTAGCGCTACATCAGGGGATGTAGGTACGACAGGCTAAGTTGAGGAGGAACAGGTAAAGTAAAGAAATCGTGGATCAAAAATGTGATATTTACAGAGCAGACCGATTGGGTTGTT
>NC_061512.1:38530739-38630003 GCF_022539505.1 Lolium rigidum
AAATGAGCATATGCAAACATATGAGTGTCAAAAATTTAAGGTCAACCAAGTTATTCAGGTAAGCGCGGACAGACAGATCCAACTAGAGAAGACCAGTTCAAGGAGAGGGTGTCTTACATTAACTATAGTTCGTTGAAGACAGTGAGGTGCTTGAGTGTTCTTGTCCAGATGGGACTCTTCTTGAGTGTTCAGCGAGCAGCAGCGCGACGGCACGGCGAGACGAGCCCGTACTTGTATCAACACCATCGCAGGGAAGAAGTCCACCTGCGGTCGCCATTAACAAGGACAAGAGGAAACATTTTAGCATGAAGAAACTCCATTTGATGTGCAGGAAAAGCTGAGAGGAAGGGGGAATCGATCAGGACCGGGTTCCAGTTCTAAATCCTTTACCTTTACAAGTTTCAGTACTGGTCCAAAAAGCATCAGAACAGGACTTGATTTCCAAATCAACTACCTCTGCAAGTTCCTCAAGCACTCGAGAAGCTGTCAATTTTTTTCAAACATTAGGCTTAACATTAAAGAGCTCCAATGATTACTGCTTTAATAGAAGATATCTCACGCTTCTATCCGTATAACTATCATTCTGAACCTGCAAATTTGGGATAACATTTCAGTTTATGGCAATCAAGTTAATTATTCAGACAAACAATTTCTTATCGGTCTGCAGTGTTGCCACTTATGCACCAGACATTAATGGATACTGAGGATTTGAAAATTTAAAAACCCTCCTTCTTAAAGGGAGTGATACACAATACTCTTAAATATTCATCACGGATCATGCATAACAACCACCCACGCTAGAGGAACTCCAAATTGCAATGTAGATTCAGGTAAAGAGATAGCATAGCTTGTGCTATTACCACCAAAACAAATACAAAGCTTGAGAATGGATGGGTGTCCTGTATCATGCATAGATGAGACGTACCAGGACAGAAAGGATAACATATAAGTTATACTATTGCAGAATTGAAATTAATTACTGCTGCGGTCTTCACACATAACAGAAAACAACAGGTTTGAAAATCAAAATGTCAATCAGAAAAAAATCTAGCACGGAGAAAAGCACTAATCATTAGACCCTTGTAGTGTAGCTCATTGAAACGTTATACCATAGATCGACGAGACAATGACTTACATTAGTTGTGGCTCGTTGTAGCCGGTTTGGTGCTTGAGTGTCTCAGTCCAGATGTGGCTCCCAACAGCGTCAGAGACCGGCCTGTACTGCATCAGCTCCATCACAGGGAAGAAAAAGAACATCTGCATTTGCAATTAACAAGGACAAGTTCAGCACAAAGCAAACTCCATTTAATGTGCAGAAAACAAAGAGGTGGGGATCGATCAGGTTCAGTTCTATATTCTTTACCTCCAAGTTGCTCCCGATGGCATTGGCGCAGGGAGGGGAGAGAAGTCATCAGCCTCCCAGCCATAGCCCAGCATAGGTCAAGATACAAAGCGTACCATGCCGGGGAGGCGAAGCCACAACCATTCACTAGCACTCGCAGCCGCGAGGCATTTGCCTGAGCACCTAGCATGTATCGTAAAGAGAGACCCGTGTAAATAAGCCAGGCCACACAAGGGAGGCGTCGGTGTGTCGCTGGAGCACATGACCTGACCATTTCTTCTCCCTATTTGTTTTGAAGGAAACTATCCATTTCTTGTTTACGTGAAAGTCAAAACACGCAAGATAAGAAATTGGGTTGGCGTATAAATTAAGTTGAACTATGTAGCTAGTGTGTTTCTAAATTAGAAATCTTCATGTTTCCACGTAGAAACTCTTCTCTGAAAAAACTCTTCTCTACAACCGCGAGATATGCCACTAGGCTGACCTACGCATACAAGGATCCAAGCTAGACAACTAGGAACATCTAATGTTCAGAAACTTCCATTGAAAAAAAAGATATAACTCGACAATACATGCTCGAAAATCAAAGATTGATCACATACTCCTAGAAAAGCGTAGAAGTATGAAATGACTGATCCGTAGCAGTGCAGTTAACTAATTGAACACATTGTGACCAATTGTAACAAAAAGAAAATATTTTTTTGAAATAGATTTCATGATATGATAGGGTGCCCTCATGATGTAAATGAGAATCAGTATGTACACATAAATTATTGTGAACATGAAAGAACAACTTTGTTCACACATGAGTGTGGATCAAATGTATAACTCAAAGGATAACTACATGTGTCCACTCCCTGGTGCAGGCATAAACTCGTAGCAAGCACATAAACGAGCGGGATGATGTGGACAAAATTAGCAAACTCCATATATGCAGCCAGCTAGCTCGTTGAAAACTCTCATAACCGAAAGAAAAGGGGAGAAATGGTAGACCATGAGAAACTGATACAAAAGTGAAGCCTCTCAGAAGTGACTACTAATAACCAACTAATGTACAACAATGAAAGACAACCAAGTGAGTAAGTTGTCAGCTTGCCTATTGAATCAAACTTAGAATTTAGGCTATGATTCAAGCTGCCATAGCAGCCCATTTGTTGGGTCCATAGCTAATACAAAACAGAACCACGATTGAACCAAGGCCCCGTGGTGCAATTGAAGAACAAACCACAAATCATCCGCAGGAAGAATACACCGCTATCACAGATTTAAACGAAGACCAGTGCTAGTGAGAGGAACACGGGAGAAGGGCCAGGGCTCACCTTGGTCCAATGGGTCCGAGGAGGAGACAGCCATCAGGCCTCTTTGCAGCTCGTGGCGGACGAACAGACCTTTGTGGCTCGCATTGGCGCTGAAGAGTCCTAGTGGCCAGCACCCCCTCGCCTACATGCAGCATGGTCAAACTGATCAGGCCTCTTCCTATGCTACGTCAAGTGCTTAATTCTTTTCTGGGACATTTGTTTGTACTCCTGCATGAAATGAAATGGAGATGCAATCAGTAAATACTTCAGCTTATGACCACAGCTAAATAGTCAAAATGATACATTTCTTAGGCAATTTATCGGGGAATTTAAATGAAATCAAGATCCATTGATTGGAAAACATGCGTTGAATTAAATAACTACAAATCTCAAATGGTGGACAAGATAGCAACATTTTTGTGCCAACTATCAAACGTTCACAACTGAATAACTAGAATATTTTTACATCAAAGTAGTTTTACTTAATCTAATAACCGAAGTTGATTAGCTGAAAAGATTTACATACATACAACTTATAAAGGCAAATACAGCACTTAAAAGGAAATGAAGCAAAGGACTGAAAAATGCAGCCAAAGCCTGTCATGAATGGAGAATTATATCAGTTACAATATTAGCACAATCTCAGTTGGTAGACAGTAATAGAGTCGGTGTCTGTAAAAAGTTCTACACGTACTACATTTTAAATGTATACATCTACTAGCTTAAAGCATCAAACAGCAGAATCACTCACAAATCGTAAGGATATCAAATTATTATCTCTGAAATTGTACATCGAGCAGGATCAATTTTAACACTTCCAGCTATAAGCATATTAGCATGATGGCCTGTATCTATAAACGTACAAATACTCATGTAGCATTTTATTTTTCACGCACATGTTTCAATGAATCTCAGGCTAATTTTAATTTCAAAACAACAAACATCTTTCCATCTGTCTGTCTAATTAAGGTGCAGCTGCTAGACAGATTTATTCATCCAAAATTAAACATGGTACAGTTGGACTGAATACACCTAACACTGACGAACAAAGCAGCATATTCATCGGCCATCAATCCATCCGATCTTGCCTAGTTACAGCAAGTATCTTGGGATTCAGATTTCGACGAGCTCGCAAAGACGCCGGCCGTCGAACATAATCAACCGAAGAGGCCGGTCAGCTGCGGCTGCCGGACTTGGCGGCGGACAACGTCCCTCCGTGGCTCGCGCCGCCGCCGGCGCGTCCAGGAGTCCGGAACCATCCTCGCTGGCGTGAAGACGGCCTCACAGAACCGCCTCGGTGATGCGCGCAGCGCCGCCAGGTGCATTCAACAGCGCCACGCGCGCCGGCGAAGAAGCCAGCCTCGACGCCATGGGCGTCGGTCGATTTGATGCGGGGGTGAGAGTGGGGGAGAAACTGGCGGCGGAGCGGAGGTTACGCCGGCGAGGTGAGGAGCTGGGGCGGAAGTGTTGCGTGAGCGGGCTGGTGGACCTTGGCTTGGCCCAGCAAGCTCACAATCTACTACTCTCCACCATGACTTTGCTTTTTACGAAGGCAGTACTGGGACAACCATGGTATTCCTATCTATCCATGCATTGATGCATGCCTCATGAGACTGCTTTTAGAACAGCACGCGATGGGATCTCATCTCCTACGTACCTAAGCATCAAAGTCCAATCTAATCAACTGGAAAAAAAATAAGAGAGAGAAATCCGATTGGGACATGAACAAAAATATCAGGTAAAAGATCTCTATCAAATTCCAATCTAATCAACTACAGTTGTACTGGAGTGGAGTTAGATCGAGAAGAAATGAGTTTGAGATGTGAGCACCCACCATCAGTAAAACTATGGTATCACCTCGCGGCCATTATACCCAGAACAAGACGACGTGCCTCGCCGGCAAGTGCTTGGAAGATACTTCATGGGATTCATACGGTGATGATGACGGTGCATTGTGGTGGAGATTGAGAGGTTTGTGGAGGAAGGATGGGACGTTATGGGAGGATGAACAGCAGAGCAAACGTGAGGAATTTATAGGAAGCCATGGAGGGTAGCCACGAGAAGGAAAGGAGCGGGGAATGCCGAGAACCGATGGATGTGAGCATGATCCGCGTGACTAGTGCGAGGTGAGCCGGCAGCCATTGGATGGGAGAGGGGCAATTGCACGCACGCCCTCGCTGGTTTCTGGAAGGAGGAATCAGAGAGTAATTGACTTGCATTGGTATAATTGATTCACTTTTAATTTCTGCTCTAATCACGGAAAGAATGGATCTCATTTTCCTATCTGCTACTACTACGTAAGATGGATCGCATGCCATAATGCATGCATGTGTCCATCCTCCCTCTTGATTAACTAATTAATTGGAGGTAATTACCCATTGACTAAGTAATTGGACGTAATTAATTTCTTTCGGGTCATGCAGGCATGTACGTGTATATGGACCAATCTATCATACTACTGCTATTAAACATACAAGTGCACCTTTTCTTTTGACACTGAACATAGCGATTCCATCAGTTTGTGATCATGATGAGATCAATGGCT
Organism: Lolium rigidum; assembly: GCF_022539505.1. Lineage (NCBI taxonomy): Eukaryota > Viridiplantae > Streptophyta > Magnoliopsida > Poales > Poaceae > Lolium > Lolium rigidum. The sequence goes on from NC_061512.1 coordinate 38,535,925, forward strand.
CAACGCAACCACAAGAACTTTGTTATATAATTTGCTTAATTATCGCACGATGGCCAACCCGTATGCCTTATGTAATTGTCGTATTCTATGTATATATATATTGCGACTTTTTAATCTGAAGTCTCTATGTATAATAACCTTCTCCGCCACCCCATTGTATATTCGACCATTTTTTCACAACAACGGAGGGTCTCGCATGTGCTAGCTAGGGGAGGAACTATGCGGGTAAGAGACCTACAACAACGAGTATAACATTTATCTGAAATTTCTAAGTGTGCTTTAAGTTTTTTTAAATATAATCCAGGTTCTTACAAACATCCCTATCAATAGATCGGCATATTATGAATTTTCCATTTTGAAAGACTAGCTCACATCTCCTCTTCGGCGACATCGGGGCATCTAGAACCCTCGAATCTAGACCCCCAAAGTCGACCCCTCTCTTCGCCGCCGCTGCCAAGACCCTTTATCTTTGTTGTGATTGGTGTTGCTCATGCGCGTGACGGTCACCTAGAGTTGTTGCGGCATCAGTCACGCTTGCTCAATATATATCGTCTACGGCAACTGTTGTTGTTGGGCCAGCCTCGCGCGTGGTGATCCATGCCACCACGCATCTTGGGGTCTAGATCTCATTTGCTTGTCGGGAGGAACTGGACAGGTTAACAACAATAGTATAACATTTGATTAAAAAATATTAGCCGTGTTTTCAGTTTCTTTTGACTAAAATCTAGGTTTTCAGGAGGCTTTCTATGAAGAATCTGTGTGTTCATCTATTTTGCAGGTGTACAGTGCCTACCCCTTAGATTTCCATCATAAGTGGTAGTGGTAATTTTATGTGTCTTTCTTTTTTTACTTGTGTTATAATGGGTCATATGCACATGACAAACCGCAAAAAAGACCAAGTACTTACATAAATTGTGTCACTAGCCTCGGAGTGGGGTTTTGCAATGTATGTATACAATCTTGGTGCGAGATAGTCCTATTTGTGAGGCAGATACCACTTTAGAGTTGTGCATTGTCTTTTCATATTTACACCACTCTTCAATACCAAAATCAGGAACCATGCAAAAGGGGAAGTATTTTGACCATTCCTCACACAATTTTAGGCGAAACCCTAGTTTGTGGGCACCACTGCGTCTATTGCCTTGCTTGACTTTCAAACTAGGTCCAACAATTTAATTGCTCAAGCACGTGTCGCTAACTGGTGCATCCTACCATCGCCGAGCATAACCTCTATAGATCATCTCCACGTCCCGCGCAGCTACACTCCACACGTCTACTCTCTCCCAAAACCACCCATTGATGAATCCGCATCGGTTGTAGGAGGAGATAGTTCAGGCTCCCGGCCGGCGGCGACACGAAGGAAGATGATGATGGATCATTATACCTAGGGCAAAGGATTTGTATGTACTTCTTTATGCATTTCATGTCGATTGTTTTCTTCGGTTTGTTTTTGTTGATATCCCATTTTTGTTCTTCGACACTATAGAAGGGTGGTATTCAACTTTACTATACAAACAAACTCCTCCCCACCTCACTCACTTAGAGCTTGTCGGAGATAAATCCTTGGTATAATATGTGTTGTCCACCTCGTGTCCTTACCCGCTGGCGTTAGATCCTTGTTCATACAACAGATCCTCTCCTCTCCCCGCCACGGCGCCCTCCTTCGATCATCGGGCCGTCCTAATCTCCGTCGCTCCGCCCTCCTTTGACTTGACACCCCTTCTGTATGGGATTGTGGCGTTGATTCCCGTACATGTTACTTATAATTCGATGATCACCGAATGCTAGCTCTCAAAATATTTTGACCAAGAATCCTGCACCAGTCCCCGTTTATTAATTGAACCTGTAGAATAGAGTAGAAAGTACGAGAAAGAAGAATACACTGGATTTTTGATCAATCGTCGAGTCAAATCCGCCTTTGGCCAATCATAATTTGAACCACTTGTGCCAAAGTTGTAATTTTAGATGACATCTAGCAAGATATGACCGATGGAGCGGGTAAACTTAATTATCATGCCATGTATGGTATCCTCATCAACGTGCGCTCCATTGCGTGAGGGCAAAGTGCCCGAGTGTTGTCGGAGTCCGGACGAGTTCCCTCTATTCTTCATTCTTGCATGAGTAACAAGGAATTTGTCGTTGACCGTGGTAGATAAGCCGGAGTCAGTGTACATAGTAAATCCTTTTGCGTTATGTTATCACTTTCACCATCTACTTGCAAAATAAATGAATGTTTGGACTCAATCTATGGTCTACCTACATTATCATAGTAACTGTCAGATCTTTCCACCGTGACACGTGACATCTCTGAAGTTGAACTAGTTTTTCATGTTCCTATATATAAACTGCCACTGCAAATTATCATTGAATGTTGGGACCCAATCTCCGGTCTACCTGCCTTCCCCCCACAGGACAACAAATCACATTGTCGTACTGACTGTCCGATCTTTTCACTGTGATACATGAAATCTCTGAAGTTGAACTAGTTTTTCATGTTCATAAACTCATTCATGTTTATTAAATTTGAATTTACTTAAATAGTAGCTCCACTTAATCATTTTTTTCCCTAAAGTGCCTTCGGATTCCTGATTTCTCGATTATGCGAGCTAAAAGGAGCATGAGTTTCGTGAAATACTTGAAACCAACTCAAAAATAACTTCCGATGTCATGTAAAGATTCCAATGTTGATTATAACTAAATCATCGGTTTCGATATTAATTAAAATTTTCATACATAATGCTACTTAATTTTTCATACGCTTATTAATTTATAGAATGGAGTAGAAAGAAGAAAGAGAATACAAGAAAAGGAAAGAATGCGCTAGCTTTTTTATCAATCATGGAGTCAGATTCACATCTGGCCAGTCGGTAGATATATTGGTCTCGTCAACTCACGTATACGAAGCTACGGCCATTTAGATCGATCAGGTGGTCAGACCTGGTAGAGCTGATGTGGGTGAGCTTTGCAAAAGGGAACAAAGCAGACCAACAGAAAGAGACTGAATAGTTTGTGGAAAAGGAACAGAACAAAAACCAGAGACGAGGAAATACACAAGATAGGAGCTGAACTAGATGAACTGCTACACAGAGAAGAAATGATGTGGAGACAGAGGGCTCGTGTGATGTGGCTAAATGAGGGTGACAGAAACACCAAGTTCTTTCACAAAAAGGCTAATTGGAGGCAAGCAAAAAACAAAATTAACAGAATAAGGGACACTAGCGGCAACTGGACTGACGATCCAGAAAACATCAAAGAGATTGCTAATTCCTTTTTCAAAGATCTTTACTCCAGGGATGCACACATATGCCCGGACGAGATTATTGATTTAGTCCACTCGCCAATCACCGAGGAAGTAAATGCTAGCCTTTGTGCGGAGTTCTCCGACGAGGAAATCGGTGATGCCCTGTTCCAGATAGGGCCTTTAAAGGCACCCGGCCCTGATGGCATGCCAGGCAGATTCTTCCAAAGAAACTGGGCCATTATGAAAGCTGAAGTGACCAAGGCAGTAAGAGATTTTTTCAGAAATGGGATTTTGCCGGATGGTGTGACTGACACGGTCATTGTCCTGATTCCAAAAGGACCACACCCGGAGACATTGGCTGATTTCCGGCCCATTAGCCTCTGTAATGTGGTTTACAAAATTATATCCAAATGTATGGTCAACCGTCTCAGGCCTCACTTAGACTCCATGATCTCTGAAACACAGAGTGCGTTTGTCCCTGGTCGTCTCATCATGGACAACGCCATCATTGCGTTTGAGAGTTTCCACAAAATTCAGAAGAGTAAAAATCCTAGGGACACCCACTGTGCATACAAGCTTGATCTCTCCAAAGCATATGACAGGGTTGACTGGGTTTTCTTAGAGAGGATTTTGCTTAAGATGGGCTTCTGTACAAAATGGACGAACTGGATTATGGCCTGCGTCAAGTCTGTCCGCCTCTCCGTGAGAATCAATGGCTTCACCCATGACGCCTTCACACCGTCAAGGGGGATCAGGCAAGGAGACCCACTGAGCCCCTATCTGTTCCTATTTGTGGGGGAAGCACTGACTTGCATCATAAAAAAACAAGTTCTGGAAGGTAGCATCACGCCTATAAAAGTTGCCAGAGGTGCTCCTGGGGTGTGCAACCTGATGTTCGCTGATGACAGCCTCCTCTTCTTCAAAGCTACGAAAGAGGAGGCCAGGGCCATTGACAGCACTCTCAGATTTTTCAAGAGGTGCACGGGTCAATTAGTGAGCCCTAGCAAATGCTCGATCCTTTTTAGCAATGCTTGTCCTTCAGACGTACAACAGGAGATTAAAGCCATATTGGGAGTTGCTTCTTCAACCTTTGAAGAGAAATACCTTGGGCTACCTACACCAGAAGGAAGAATGAAGAGTGGTCAGTTCCAACCAATCCTTAAAAGATTCACTAAAAGGCTGACAAATTGGGCTGAAAGATATATGTCACATGGCGCCAAGGATACTCTAATCAGATCCGTGGCGCAAAGCTTGCCTGGACATATCATGCCTGTGTTCAAGATGTCTATGGGCTTTTGTGATCAGTATGAGAAGCTCATTCGAGATTTCTTTTGGGGCGATGAGGAGAATCACAGGAAAGTTCACTGGTCTTCCTGGGACAACCTCACAAAGTCTAAAGGCAAGGGTGGGCTAGGCTACATAGATATGCATTTGTTGAATCAAGCTCTTCTGGCCAGGCAAGCCTGGAGGATGATCCAAAATCCTTCCAGCCTTTGTGCTAGGGTCCTCAAGGCTAGATACTTCCCCCACGGAAACATGCTCGATACCGTTTTCTCGTCTGACCCATCACCGGTTTGGAAGGGCATAGAATTTGGGCTTGATCTTCTTAAGATGGGCATCATCAAGCGCATTGGCAATGGTAGGAGTACTCAATTCTTGAGAGACCAATGGCTGCCTAGGGACAAAGGTCTCAAAATCACGGCTATAAAGAAGAATTCAAGGAAGAGATGGGTCTCACAGCTTATAAAAGCGGATAAAACATGGGATTTGCAATTGCTGCAAGAGCTGTTCTTTGACCATGATGCTCAGGCTATCGCCAGCATTGAGCTCCCTAACCAGGACCTTGACGACCGTGTGGCCTGGCATCCGGAGAGGAATGGGATTTTCACAGTTAAAAGCGCCTACAAACTGGCGCTATCCCTGAAGCATCAACACAGAGACTGTGAAAGCAACAGTGGCAGCCCTGATGGTGAAAGGGCCCTCTGGAATTGTATTTGGAAGACGGAGGTGGCGCCTAAGGTCCGCATCTTCGCGTGGAGGCTCGCCACTGACTCCTTGCCCACGAGGAAAAATAAACACAGGAGAACTCTAGAACCTGACAGCCGTTGCACGATTTGCGGGCACGGGGAGGAGGACGCCCACCATGCCACTGTGAGGTGTACTAAAGCCAAGGCTCTACGCACGGCAATGCGCGAACATTGGTCACTCCCAGCTGAAGATGCTTTCAACTATACTGGCAAAGATTGGTTACTTGTATGCTTAAATCATGCAAACAATACTACCAGATCAAAAATCATTCTGACTCTGTGGCGGGCGTGGCACCTGAGGAATGACGTCATCCATGAGAAGGGTCTGGAATCCATCGCCAGGTCGGTTGCTTTTCTAAAGGCCTACACAACTGACCCTAATATGTCTCCGCAGCCTGCTCATGATCATAAAGGAAAAGGGCCTTTGTTTGCTGAATTTGATCCCTCCCCCTGTACCCCGTTGCCGAGGGCAAATTCTTGGTCTCCCCCTCCTCCTGGTTGGATCAAGCTGAACTCAGATGCCTCCTTCATTAGCCAGGGGTGCCCAAGTGGAGCTGGTGCTGTTGCCCGGAACCATGACGGCGAGGTGGTGCTGGCGGCTTGCTCCTTGATGCTGAATTGTTCTGACGCCGAAGACGCGGAGGCAAAGGCGGCGCTCAAGGGCATCTCGTTACTGGTGGGATCCGGGCACGAAAAAATCATCTTGGAGATGGATTGCTCTAGGGTTGTTGCGGCCATGAGCTCTCCAGGAGTCGACCGCTCTATGCAATAGGCTACGTATGAGCAAGCCAAGTCCTTAAGCAAGACCTTCTCGGATTTCAGAGTCGTGCCAGTTATGAGAGAGAGCAACATGGTGGCAGATTGCCTAGCTAAACTAGCTAGATCGGCTGGAAGCTGCATTTGGTTTTGTATGCTCCCAGATGTTATCTGTGATCTTGTAACACAGGACAAACTTTGTAACTCTGTGATTTAATATATGGCTCTCTCACTCAAAAAAAAAAAAGATCGATCAGGTGGAGACCCCTTTGCTAGGCTTGCTTTTCTTTATCTACGTGATTCCTAGTTGATTAGTTTGGGTCTTTGTCTACTCTCGATCAACTCAATTGTCTTTGAGCACTAGGTACTTAGTCTTTCACGTACACATGCAACATATGGCCCCTACAATGGTATACAGCTCTCGGATCAATTTCGCTCCAAGAAAAACTAGCCATCTCTTCTTATTTAGCTGAAGTGGATCGATTACTTTCGTGCTGCTAAAGTGTGTCCATTGCTTTCCGGTCACTTCGAACAAAGCAGCTAAGACCTCACAATAATACAAAATATCTAGACGACGTCATAATAGATGTCACACTGACTTGTGCTGGCCGGCGACCACAACGGTAGTCGTAGTGAGTGATGACTCAACGACACCATGTGCCCTTGTCAGGTGTGGCGAGGCCATCGGAGGAATAAGAGTGGAGCTTGCTTGTCAGCGGCGATAAACAAGGTGCCGTTGAAGATCATGCCGTCGGCGCCCCAGAGCGGGAGTCCACATGTCGGCGTCAACTAGACGAGGACATGCATGGTTTATTGACAAACGTTGACAAGAAAATCACCGTCGCTGGTGACGTTAGGTCAGCGAGCACCGCAAATGTCACACACGGCCTTGGTGTCGGACGTCGCTATGGCCTGATAATTCGGTATCTTGACATAGGAGCATGATATGCCTCGGCTTGGTGATGCTCTCCACCAACTATGATTCCTTCTCTCTATATATGGCCATCACCATCGCACCAGACGCGAAGACTATGAAGGAGTGTCGAAGCTCTATAAGACAGAACACCCTTACCGGCCACGGAAGCCTTTGTCTCATGGGTAGCAACAAAGTTCTGTTGTTTCATCATATATAGTTCAACCCCTTAACCCTAGGCACATGGCTCAAGTCACACTTACAACTCATACTTAGACTTTATGCATGCAATACGAAATGATCATTAGACATGGCACAGTAAATGTCTAGCGATTAATTTTCATATGGAAAAGCATGGCGAAAGATTGATAGCACGTAAACGAGACGTGCTTTTTCATATAGTGTATAATACAATTTATAATATTTGTTATTGTTTTAGGTTGCAGATCTAAGCTAGGTCAATCCCTCCTTTCTAGGTAGTCGATCCGATAATGCATGTATGCATGGATCAATTAACTCTAGTACTTGGCGAGCGTTGTTGCAGAAAGAGATGCCCTCCAATTGAAGCTTATTAGAGTGTTGGTTATGGTTCCTTAGTTTCTATTTGGAATGATAAATTGATCCCTGCAATTCAGTAGATGAAGAGAAGAATCTTAATATAGGATCTAAATTGTTTGATCATGAAGCAGGATCCTGGAATATTGTTAGGATCAGAAGAAATTTCCTTGATATGATTAGAGGATAGAGGGAGGTGGGGCTCTTGATATGATATTGGTTTCTGTTGATGTGTTCACATTGCCGCGACCACGGGACGACCGGAAAAGAGCTAATTCGCTAGTTATAATAGTTGACGCATATACAAGTATGTGCGTGCATGATAGGATCCATGTTAGTAGCATGGTTGGACGTAACATGCATAGTATCATGAGCTCTCTGCCACGCCCAAAATTAATTAACATGATTACTTGCTATTAAGAGCATCTCCAACAGGCTGTTTGTAAACTGCGGGCGCTATAATAACCGCTGAAATGCAGTGCGGAAGCGGACGGGCGAAGCTCCAGCAGACGCGCGAAAACACAGCGTGCGGTAAAAAAATTGACCCGCGTGGACTTATGCGCCATCCGACGCGCCAAAACTAGCGCGCCGCTTGCAGCGCGCGCTATTTAACGAGGCACGTGCACCCAACCGCCTCCGCTCCAACTCACCTCGTGCGCCGCTTCGCCTCCGCTGAACCATCCCGCGCGTCGCTCCGCCTTCGATCCACCTCACCTCGCACACCGCTCCGCCGTGATGCCTCCCCGCCGCCGCTCGAGCTGCGGGTACCGTGGTGTGTGTGTGTGTCCGAACGGGACGTTCTACATGGAGATCCAGAGTCGCGAGGAGCGCATCGGGCTCGGCACGTATGAGGCGGCGCGCGCGTACGACGCGGTTGCCTGGCGCCTCGGCCGTCCTCGCCATTCGACGAAGTTCTTCGACGTTTGGATGTGCCGAAGACCTCGCGCCGCTGGCACCGGCCATCACGCAGGAGGCGAGGCAGCGCCAGCGTGAGCTCAAGCAGCGCCTCCTCGTCGCCGAGCGGGACGAGCGGCTGCGCCTCGAATGAGCGCGGCGCTTCCCGGAGGACGTGGCCGAGGAGGTCGTCTTCTCCTCTGAGAAGGAAGAGATGAAGGCGGCGCAGAAGGCCGCAAAGAAGGAAGATCGGGAGGCGAGGAGGGAAAAGAAGGAGGCCAAGAAGAAGGAGAAGGAGGAGAAGGTCGCAAGGAGGAAGGAGGAGAATAAGTAAGGCACCGGTCCGTCGACCATCGCTGTTGATTCTTCCTCCTCCGAGTTTGAGGTCGTTGACTCCGGTGTCGTCCGCAACACTGGACTCCTCCAAGTTCGAGTGGTCCAATTAGTTTTAGTATAGTCTATATTTTAGTTTTAAACTCGGTCATACCAAATGTGGGTTGAACTATGTCATATATTTATATTTTCAGTCTTTTCTTAGGTTTTTTTAAATCCATTTAGATGTGCAATTTTGTGAAAACATGGTTTTTGGTGCTGCAATTTACCACATCTGCAAAAGAACCATTTCAGCGCTGGATTTTGGGCGCAACGATTTACATCACCCGACGAAGCTCTCGCCGGCGCCACGCTCTGCATCCGGCATTAGGTTCCGGTGATTTTCCTGCCCAAATTTGCGTACCGGCGGCTTCTCATGCACTATTTACCGTACGAGCAACATTTTTCCACCCAAATTCCCGCACCTACGTACTCGATGGGTCTTGGCACCCTCCTTCCTTGTCCCACGATTTTATGTGTCCGTACCACTTTGGCGACGCCGTATCCATCGCATACGAGCTCCGAATCGGGCGTGTGACCAGGCGTCGGTACCTTCTCAAGAAGTTGGCTTCTCCCCAAGCGCCATGAACTTGCGATTTTGTGTAACTCCACGATTTAACACTTCGAGAGAGATTTCTTTTGCACTGCGGTGAAGTTGGATCCTAGGATCCACCGGAAAACTCTCCTGGCCCAAAAGAGCCATCCTCGGCCTCCGAAAACTGGCCCGCAAGTTCGGCTACACCCAAATGATGGCCGGATTTTTATATCGATATGCTCGAGCCTATTTACGTCCCCACGAGTACGTTGTAGCCCCACGCTCCACGCGCCCTCTCGTCTCGTCGTTTCGATCATTACCTCTCACTCCATGTGGCATTCTTGTTACGCGCGATTTTATCGCGTGCATGGATTGGCGGCGTGAAAAACCAAGCATTCCCCACGCCACCTCGCTGCGGCGCCTCCTCCGAGGTCGTGTTCGCTGCATGGATAAAGCTGGTAAAAACCATTCGATGCGCTAACCTCGGCCCACGCGCCCTTTGCTGATCCATAAATGTTCGTACTCGTCGTGTTCCCGCGCGCCTTTTTTGAGTCGATGGAGCGCCGAATCGGGCCTGTCATCTCGCGGACCTCGGCGGATCAACCACGCTCTCTAGCGCCCCACTTTGGGAGGCTACGGCGCCGCCATTAGGTTCCGATGATTTTCCCGCCCAAATTTGCGTACCGGCGGCTTCTCCCGCACAGTTTACCATACCGGCAGCGTTGTCCCGCCCAAATTCCCGCACCTACGTACTCGATGGGTCTTGGCGCCCTACTTCCTTGTCCCATGATTTTATGTGTATGCACCACTTTATCGACGCCGTATCCGTCGCATACGAGCTCCGAATCGGCGTGTGACCAGGCATCAGAACCGTCTCGAGAAGTTGGCTTCTCCCCGAGCGCCACAGACTCGAGATTTTGCGTAACTCCATGATTTAACACTTCGAGGGATTTCTTTTGCACTGCGGTGAAGTCGGACCCTAGGATCCACAGGAAAACTCTCCCGGCCCAAAAGAGCCTTCCTTGGCCTCCGAAACTGGCCCCCAAGTTCGGCTACACCCAAAAGGTGGCCGGATTTTTATATCGAGATGCTCGAGCCTACTTTTGTCTCCACGAGTACGTTGCATCTCTTCGCTCCACACGTCCTCTTGTCCCGTCGTTTCGAGCATTACCTCTCACTCTATGTGGCATTCTTGTTACGCGCGACTTTATCACGTGCATTGAATGGCGGCGTGAAACCAAGCGTTCCCCATGCCACCTCGCCATGGCGCTTCCTCGGAGATCGTGTTCGCTGCATGGAGAAAACGGGTACAAACCATTCGATGCGCTAACCTTGGCCCACGCGCCCTTTGCCGATACACGAATGTTCCTACTCTTCGTGTTCCCGCACACCTTTTTCGAGTTGATGGAGTCGGGCCCGTCATCTCACGGATGTCAACTTGTCCGGAGATTAACCGCGCTCTCTAGTACATCGCTTTGGGAGGCTACGACGCCGCCATTAGGTTGCGGTGATTTTTCCTCCCAAATTTGCGTACCGGCGGCTTCTACCGCCCTTCCCGCACCTACGTACTCGATGGGTCTTGGCACCCTACTTCTTTGTCCCATGATTTTATGTGCCCGTGCCACTTTGGCGACGCCGTATCCGTCGCATACGAGCTCCGAATCGGGCGTGTGACCATCTGTTGGAACCGTCTTGAGAAGGTGGATTCTCCCTGAGCGCCTTGGACTTGTGATTTTCCGTAAATCCATGATTTAACACTTCGAAAGATTTGTTTCACACTACGGAGAAGTCAGGCCCCAGGATCCACCGGAAAACTCTCTCGGCCAAAAAGAGCCCTCCTGGTTAGTTTGTGTGCTAGCTCAATCGGTCCTTCCTAGTAGTAGTTTGTGTGCGCATATTTACTAGCTAGAAAATTACGGTGAAGCTATATGATTGAAGTGGCAGTGTTGTAGGCGTCACCATGGCCATAGGAGTTAGCAGACCTTGTCAACATGGTTGATTTTGAGTCATGATTTGCGAAGAGGTCTATGTGTGGGACTCAATGCCTTAGGAGTAGTTTTGGTTCTCTACTTTCATCTTTAATGTATATCGTGTTCACACTCAGTCTTTTTAATTTGTACAAGACGAGTATGTGGAGTCAAACCAGGTATATACACATGCATATATGAACTTGATGCTAGTAGCTAGGAACAACTTAGCTAGCAACATAACTTATACACGTCTATATGCATGCGTATATGAACTTGCCAGTGTGCGTATAAATGGTGAGCTTCTCCCATATTTACCCCTTCTAGGGATCTAAGGCAGGGAGGCCTAATGTCCCTTTATTTATTTATTATTTATGCTCAAGTTTTTTACTGTCTTACTAAATTCTTCCAGTGGTAACTATATTGGTTGAGGAATAAGGGTGAGATGTCATTCTCCCTGGATTAGTCACTTGCTGTTCTCTCATGAAAGTCTAATTTTATGTGTGCAAGTATCCGAGGTGGGGAGATATTAGATGAGATCTCGTGTATCTATGGAGAGTGTTATGGACAAAGTGTCAACAGAAGGAAAAACTCACTATTCTTTAGTCCTAATACCCCGGGCCTAGTTCGGCAGAATGTAAAGCAAAGTGTTGAGATTTCAAGTGAAAGCTTTCAGTGATCGCTACTTGGGTTTTGAAGTTGGTAGAATTAAAAGTGGATCCTTTGATCATATTGCGGAATGTATTCGATGTAAGATCCAAGGATGTGAGAGAGCTCTTTCGGGAGTTATGTTTTTCTAAAAAACTGTTATTCATGCGATTTCCACTTATTACGACATCAGTTGTTTTAAACTGACGAAGAAAGTTTGCAAGATCTTGATGTCCACCATTGGGAAATACGGATGGAGTAGTTCTTTGCACCGTAATTATCTGTATTTGGTTCTCTTGAAACATACTTACAACACCTATGTTAAATGGGGGAATGGGGTTTAGGGAGCTTGACATATTCAATTTGGCAATGCTGGGCAAACATGCATGGCGGTTTATCTCCAATCCGGACACGCTCTGTTTCTGAGTTCTCAAGGGTAGATACTACCCAGATAATGATTTTTTGCCTACAACAGTTCCAAATTGAGCTTCTACTACTTGGCAAGCGATTGCTGCATGAAAAGATGCCCTCCAATTGGAGCTTATTAAGCGCGTTGGTTATGGTTCCTCAATTTCTTTTTGGAATGATAAATTGATCCGTGTAATTCAATTGATTTAACCATTAATGCAGAACCGAGAGGACAATGAAGAGAAGAATCTTAATACAGGACCTGAACTGTTTGATCATGAAACAATATCCTGGAATATTGATATGGTCAGAAGAAATTTCATTGATATGATTGGAGGATAGAGGGAGCTGGGGCCCATAGGTTTCTATTGGTGTGAACAGGCGTCAAGTTTGAAGCCCCGCCGAAAAAATGTCCTATCATGCTGAGCTAAAAGGGGGGGCTGTTGGACTGGATTGGGAAGGAGCGGAAGGGCCAATTGGAGCATTTTTCACTTTAATCTACAACTTATGGCACGCTCGGAATGGTGCTCTTGAGTCTCAGAGAATCCAAGATCCTGCAGCGGGTGTGGGGAGGACAGTTGCTGGTGTGGAGGAATGGCGTAACCTACATACTGGTGCACATGCGATAACGTCCAGGACAATGGAAAGATGGACACCGCCGGCTGCCGGGTGGTGCAAGATCAACACGGACAGAGCTTTTCACCAAGCTGAAGGCAACGGACGGGGCGGGGGGGGGAGGGTTCATGACCACCATGGCGATTTCCTCGCTGGGGCATGCCATTTTTTCACTCATGTTGCGGATGCGGAGGCTGCTGAGCTCTTGGGCTATCGAAGAGGGCTACTACTGGCGCGGGAACTGCATGTATCAAAAGTGGTGTTGGAGCCGGACAGTATGGTGGTGTCATCGAAACTGCGGAAGAAGTGCAAGGATAGATCATTCCATGCCCTCCGGTGGAGGAGGTAAAGGAACTCTTAGGAAGCTTTGATGAGATTACAATGCGGGTTGTGCGTCCAATGGAAAATGAAGTTGCTCATGTGTTAGCTAAGGAGGGCTGTGAAAATAAAGTGTCTAGGTCTTGGCTTGGTGTTCCACCAGCTGCTATTGCAATCTTTTCTAAAAAAAAAGATTTTTATTGGTGTGTTCACATTGCCGTGACCACGGGCGGTCGGAAAAGAGTTAATTTGTTAGTTAGAATAGTTGAGGAATATAGAAACACAAGTATGTGTGTGGCAAAGGCTCACATTTCCCCCCGTAACGCTCTCCTCCTGCTACAGTACCTTTGAGAGGTCTCCACCGCCGAACGGGCCGCCGACGGCCGCTCCGCCAGAATAGCTGGCCGGAGTTGGCTTAGGTTGGGCGCCGGAGTAGTTCTAGGTGTAGATCTGTAGATTTCTAGTTGTTTTGTGGCGTTCTGCCACCGTTTGGGCGTATGTCCCGTAGAGGAGATGGAAGTCTGGATCCTCGCCGCCGGATCCAGGCTGGTCTAGGGCTATTGCTGGCGCTATCTCTGCTCCGGTGGTCAGAGGGAGGTGCGGCGGGTAGCGGCGCCGTCTTCTTCAATAAAGCTGCGGCGACTGGTTCTTCTCCCTCCCTCTGCGGTGAAGACGAAGCTCCCCAGGCCGGCCATGGTGGCGAGGTGGGGATTCTTCTTCGTACTGCAAGGTGCGCTTCTGTATCTCTCCTGGCCGGCCGTGGTGGTGAGGAGGAGTGGATGAGTGGTGTGCTGTTTTTGGATCGAGGCAGAGGATCTGGTCTTCTCCGTCGATGGGGCGTGTGGTTTGTGGTTGTTAACCTGCAACTTCTCCTTCCTGGCCATGGTGGCCAGAAGAGAAGCGGCAGCGAGGCACTCGCAACCACAGCTCGTCGGCTTCTGCCTGCAGGGTGCTATGGAGATGCAGATCAAGCACTCCTTCGAGCGAAATACATGGTGCTCTTCCTCGACACCGTGATCCTTGGCCGGCAAGGCGGCCCTTCAACAACCTCCATCGTGGAGGCCCTTCTGCGCTCGGTTCGTCTGTCGAGGGTACTCCTCGGCAATGCCCTCCGTTTGGGGCTTAGGGTTAGCGGAATCCTGCAAGCTGACACGAGACATCGGTTCACAGACAAGCGGGGAGAGCGATTTACCCAGGTTCGGGGCCCTCGATGAGGTAAAACCCTTACGTCCTGCCTGCCTGTTCTTGATTATGATGATAATGGGTTACAATGGGGTGCCGAATAGTTCGGCTGAGATCTCGTCGAGATGCTAAGTGCTATGGTGACCTAGCTCTGGACTTTCTGGTGGCTAGTATTGCTACGATTGGTTCTGTCCCTCGGCAGCCCCTCTCCTAGCCTTTATAGGAGGCCAGGTCTCAAGAGGTCTAACCAAGTACGACTAGGTTTACAACAGTTTTAGATCTAATCTTTCCTTGTTCGGCCGCTTCCTTGTCTTGCCCGTCAAGGATTCCTCTGGTGCGCAGCCCAGGTGGCCCATCTTGCCTCCAGGTGTCTTCATGGGCCTCCAACTAACCAATACGGGATAGGGCAATGTCGGTTACCCGAAGGGTAATGCCCACGTCATCGTCGGAGCTCAGCACTTCTGCACCGACAAGTGGTGCATCCCCGGAGGAGGAGGAGTGACCGGCGGAGATGCTTCGCCGGAAGTATGCTCTTGAGCAACTTGGCATCGCATCTCGACGGCAACGTTTGGAGATCGCCGGCGAGTGGTGGCGGAGACCCCCAGGGACCTGATTGCTTTCCTAGATTTTGTCCTAGGGTGTTTTTCATAATTTTTGAGGACCTTTCTCCAAATTCCTGATTTCTCCGTGCAATAGACGCCAGAGGTCCTCTTTGTAAAATGTACCTGCCACGTGTGGACTGAATGCATGTTAGTAGCATGGTTGGACGTAACATGTATACACACCATGTATTATGAGCTCGTGTGCCGCCCACA
The DNA here is from genome assembly GCF_022539505.1 of Lolium rigidum. Classification (NCBI taxonomy): domain Eukaryota; kingdom Viridiplantae; phylum Streptophyta; class Magnoliopsida; order Poales; family Poaceae; genus Lolium; species Lolium rigidum. The sequence continues at coordinate 38,551,171 of NC_061512.1, forward strand.
AAAAGGATTAATGTACTTGCTATATTAACTCGGCAGTTAATTGGGTAGTAATAAATGCCTCATTCCATCCCTGATTTTCGTGTTTGTAATTAATTTGTAGGATATATGGCTCTGCCTATAAACTAGGAAGTTGATTGGGCGGATGAAAAAGAAATCACCCCTAAAATCACGCCACTCAAACTTTGTATCAATCGCTTCCTAGATTTTCTGGCACAAATAATTTAATTTTCATCCTTGGTCAGTGGGATTCGCCCTTGGGCCTTCCAAACCCAAACAAATTTGATGAATTTTGAACTTCGAGCTCACCCTACGCCGCAACCACACCACTCGGTCCTCTACCAGCGCCGTCGGCTACATCCCGGCAACTCCCCGCCGACCACCTCCTCCGAGCCCCCTCCTCCCCTCTATCTATTCCACTGATCGGAGCAACCAAATCGCTCCCCAACAGAAACCCTAGACAAGGATCCCATGGAGAAAGGTTCGGTCTTTTTCCTCCATGGCGGGCTGCGGCGGTGCGGCAAAGGATGTTGGTGAGGCCGGCGGAGGGAGGACTGGTCGTCACTTGCGAAGGAGCAGCTGACTGGTTTGTGCCGTTCGTTTTTCAATCCGTAAATCTGCTTTAGGGTGGCCTGGATACCTGCTTTTGGGGTTTGATATCTGCTAGAGATGATCTTAGCATGGTATGGTTGGATGTACCATACATGCACACCATGTACGTGAGCTCAAACATTTTGGCAAGTTAATTTAGCCACACCCCAAATTAATTAGCCGGATTACTTGCTATAAGTCGGCAGTTGATTGGGTAAAAACAGATAGTACTACCCCATTCCATCAATAAATTTTGTGTCCGTAAATAATTTCCAGGATGGCTCTCCCCTATAAACTAGGAAGTTTTTTTTCAACCTGTATAAACTAGGAATTTGATTGGCCCCTAAAATCACGACACATTAATACTGTGTCAATCAATCGCTTCCCAGATTTTGACATTCCAAACCAGTTGGAGATGGGTACCAGCGCCTCCTCCCACCGAACCTATTTCCTCCACATCCGCCGCCACCGCCACCGCCGGCAACTCCTCGCCCCGCCGACCATCTCCCCTGAACCCCCTCTCTCTACCCCACCGATCGGAGCCACCCAAATCGGGAAAGCTTCGGCCTTTTTCCTCCATGGCGGGCAGCGGCGCGGCAGCGGCAGAGTATGTTGGTGAGGCGGAGGGAAGATCGATTGGCCGTCACCGGCGGACGTCCACGACGACGGTGGCGCCCCTGCAGCGGGTGGTGGTGGTGACCAAGCCGGCTCCGCGCGGGGCAGATGCGTCCGGCCAGCGACCCCGGCCTTCACCGACGCCAGCGGCCTCAGGGTCTGCGGCACGCCGGCAACCTCGTCCGGGCGACTTGGACGGCTCCGGCGCCGGCCACCCCTTCTCCTCTTCAGTCCGATCCCTGGCCGGACTCCATTGCTGCCCTTGCCTCCGATGTCAGTGACCACAGCTGGCTGCTCGTGGTGTGGGGCAGAGATGTGGTTGCCGGGATGAGATGTGCCTCCTCGCAACCAGGAAGAGGAGCCCTATCTCGACGGAGACGTCCTCAACTCCGACATTTGCATCTCAAGGTCGAAAATATTCTCTGTCTGCCTAGGATTTGGGTGCTGATTATTGCTGTAGTCAGGTATTATGCAAATGAGTAAATCGTTGATGCATGTGGTACATGCGGGTATGTTGTAGTATAAGATATCGTGGAGAATTTTCTCTGTCTTCCTATGATAAAATTGTTCTTCTTGTCTGCTTAATGCATCTGTGTGGCCACTTATTGGATTTCTTGAAATACAAATATGATGATTGAGTGTCTGCTTAATGCATCTGTGTGTCCACACATTATACTTGTTGAGATACAAATTACTGAATTTGTTTATGCATGGTAGTGCAAAAAGTAGGAGAGGCTAGAATCTCTTATCCATTTGTTGGTTAGCTTGTCGCACGTTTTTGTTTTGCTTGCACCGATATGAACTAAGACTAGCAGAGGATGACTTGTTAGTGGTACTTGGCTGAATCAATCACCAAGTGCATAATGTTAATATCCATGCTTCGTTCTGTAGCGAATTTGATGCATAAGGGTTCATATATAGTATGTCAAGTTGGGCATCTTCTGTGTTTGATTTATGTGCATGGCTTTGTTCATTTTACTCCCATATTTTCTCATGCACAATGTGTTCCTGGTGTAGATGATTCCATTGTTTCATGGTCTTTGATACTCTCTATTGACTGTTTATCTACCATGTGTGCTCCTGCTGCCTCCTCGCTGCTCCGACCAAGACCCGAGAGGCCTGTAAGCACCTCTGACCCCGACAAAGCTGCTGCTGCTACTTGCCTTCACCGAAATCCCTTATGCCAAACAGAGGAGAGGTAGTAAATCCCTCATTCATATCTATGTTTGTTTTGCATGTTGAGGTAGTAAGAGCTTGCACAATTTTTTACTTATCCAAGGCAGATTAATAGTTTGAGCACACCGAATGCTTCATGAATTGATTCTAGATGTAATGAAATTATTGGTTCACGTAGGTTTGAGTGAATGCCTGCTATTTTATTTTTGATGAGGTTTCAGTGTATGCCCGATAATTCTGTTTGCTGCTTATTATGCAGTAGTTGTTCTCCTTTTGTTTGCTGCTTATTATACAGTAGTTGTGCTCATTTTTGTTTTGATTGTTTGCTATGCATAGACACAGTACTAAAAACTTGTTCATTTCAGGTTCGAAACTCATCGGAGGAGGATGAGGAGCTGAAGGGAGCGAAGCGTGGGTACTGGGAGGCGGCGTCAGAAGGGAAGCATGAGGAGGAGGAATCATAGAAGCCAAATAATCATGACGACGACAGGGAGAATATGTCGTATGGTGATCAGCTGGCCGACCAAGCCTCAAATCGGCAAGATGAAAACATGAAGCATTCGCAGAACAACGAGAATGCTCCTGAAAAGGTATTGAAGCTGAGATTAGCAATGTGGTTTCCCACTTTCTTCTGTAGGATATGTGGAATCTGAGATGCTGACCTGACTAAATGCTTGTTGTTAAAAGGCAGGACAAGGTGAATGCAGAGCAAGGGGAAAGCTCAAGAAAACATTAAAAGGCCATTTTGTAGGCTGAGGACCAATGTGAGTTTTATGATCGCATCCCACATTGTACATTCTTCTGAAAGATTGCACTCAGTTGCTGATTCACTCTTTGAATGAACCAAGAGTGCACGACGCCAGCTTCCAGATTTGTTAATCTTTGACAATCCATGGTTACTCATTGATCTTTTTGAATGCACTACTATGATGCAGCAAACTAGAAGATGTCCCGATGGAAAGGGACAAGATAAACTGACTTGCGGAGAGAAACAGGTGAGCATTTCCGTATCCAAATCAATTAGTGAAATAATGTTTAGTAATTGTTACCTTTTCTGGTTGGAGGTTAACCTTTTTGCTGCTGGATGTGTCTTGTATAATACTGGTTGGATTGTTGTATTCAGTAGTGGGAAGGGTTGGAAGTTGTTATAAGTGTTGGCTCCCCTTTTGCACGAGTTTTTGTAGAATGATTTTCTTTCATTGGATACTGCATGCTGCGTGAGAGTTGAACTTTCTATTATTAGATGTACTACATCTGTCTATAAAACGATGTCATAAGTTTGTCTAAATTTTAATGTATCTAGACACAATTTAGTGTAGAGATACATCTAAATTTGGAGAAATCTCGGACATCCTTTTATGGACGGAGGGAGTAGTAGATGCCAGAGTTGTTGTACTACTTCGATGAAGGGATATGTCATTTTTCAGTTATCGAAATGTTTATTTCTGTTGGCTGATTGTTTGGTCCTTTTCAAATCAGTGCTTAGTTTGGCAATAACTCCGGAGTACTACTGGCTTTTTATTGTTTGTTTGTTTGTTTGTTTGTTTGTATCGGGCATACCTGCGACACGGAGTGTGCCATGGCACGTAGGTAACACAGTTTTTGTGCATGATTGTTACTTGACAACTTGTATGCTCCAAATGAAGAACCTGTATATATATTTGCTTTGTTACATGGAAAGTTTATTCCTAAAATGTGTGCATCCATACTGAGTTGCTTCTCCGATGAAGTGGTCTTGTTATTCCTACACTTGTGGGTTTTGGTGATCCCTATACTCTAGTATTTATTTAACTTGTTGCTTGGTCGAGTTGATGAATGTAAAGCTTAAACTTGGCTTGCATTGAATGTGGGCTGAACGTGGAGCTTTTTGGATCTGATCTGGACTAGTAGTTCAGCAAATATTTGTGAGTTAAAGCCTCCATGCACACAATATTTGTATCCGTTTTGTGTGTTACAGTTTGTAGAAGAATGTATTGCTGGCGATCTGTTTCACCAAGTACTGTCCTTGTTGTGAATGGACATAATTGGCTCAGTGCTCCTTATTGCGAATGGCCTAATTGCTGTTTGTTATTTTCTTTGCTCTCCGCACCATTAAGAGATGTATTGCAAAATGAACAGGCTTGGTTCATTACCTCTCTTAGCATCATATATATGAAGCAGTAGCTGGTTTGGCACTTGAGATGGTGAAAAATAATGTTTAGTAATTGTTCGGTTGGAGGTTAATCTATGTTGGCCTGTTGTCATCTTGCAGGTTCCGGTTGGCAACGAGAGGAGGCTGGAGAAGCATCAGGTTGCTGTGGCGGAGGCATCTAGGTGAGGTTGTCCGGACTCAGCGGCGGTGGTGGTCTTGTATGCTTGGGATGTTAAACCTGGAGGTCTATTTGTTTTGTATCTGAAAGTAGGCGTTTGTGCGTGTGCTCTTTGCAGCCGACGATGAGAGGTAGGAGCGTCTTGTATAATACTGGTTGGATTGTAGTAGCATTGAGTTGTGGGAAGGATTGGAAGTTGTAACAGGCCCTTGTGCACGTGTTTTTGTTGATTTTCTTGCTTTGGAAACTGCATGCAGCTGAGTGATAGTTTTGAACTTTCTTTTATTAGATGTAGAGATGTTAGCTGAGTGCACCTTTTCTTTTATGGTATTAATCAGGGACCTGTGTTGATTGATGGAGGGAATAAAATGCATTTTTCTGTGGGAGATGGAGGGAGTTTTGAGACGGTAAAGCGAGCGTGGTACGTGATAAATTTTGGTTTCTTGGATGGAGAAGAAAAGAGCGAGTGTGCAAAGCATAGATGACGGAAAACAAGTCCAAGTCAGCGTGGTACTAATTTTAAGTAGTAGGCTGGCTGAGACATGCACGCGTGATCTTTTTCTCGACGAAGAGAAGCATGCACGCGGGCGGGTTGTCAAAACAGTCTACGCCAGGAAAGATACGTCCATGTGCTTCTGCAGGTCAACCTGGTGGCCACTTAGGTGTCGGCCATTTTGGTCCATTTAGTGGAAGTAGCAACTAGTAATTAGTAAGATTATCAGAAAATTTCGCCATAAACTACCCTGTTTTTTGGACAATCAGATCACAGTTCAAACAATAATCAACAACAGTGCAACAAGGCAACCCAGATCTATCACAGGTCTAACCAAACAGACTTTACAGCAACACCACTAAAACTTCGGGCCACAAGAACGACTTTACAACATCGGCTACCACTCAACATTCCAGATTTTGAGGCATAAATAACAGTCCACGAGCAATATACCTACAGCCAAAACAACCCGAGGATTCAAATTTTGGTTCCGCAAAGAGGAGTTGAGCTTCCACTTCTTGTTCTTCCACCCAGCAGTCATGCAGAGGCAGCAGCCTTGTATGGTCACAGCCTTGTAGAACCTGCAATTGAGAAATATCAAAGTCAGTACAGGAAAGAAATTTATGAGGAGCGCAATTCGAGTTTAAAGCAAGCAACATGGATGATAGTTCAAATCAATCTAGTAAGGAAGATGGATCGTAGCACATCATAAACTGAACAATGTGGCAAGTCATTTACTTACAAGCAACCCATTATGTCAGATAAGTCCAATAACATAACCAGCAATCAAAATGAACAAAGATGTAAGCTAAGATGGTCAGCAATGATTTGCAAGAGTACAATCAGGAATTACCATGCACTCCAGCAGCTTGCCACTAACGTCAGCACAAGCTATGAATTTAGGACGTGCTATAGTGGTACTCACCGAATTACCATGAAATCTAGCACCTTGCCACTGACAACAACACAGCAAGCTCTGAAGAAATGAAAAATGCAACCAGTATGTTGTCAACTTGAAGATAGTGACAAACACCCCCGTTGGTGTCAGAAGCCAAATAACGCGATCAGAGATCACAATCAATCAATGCGCTTGCCCCAGTTGGCGTTGCAAGCAAGAGCGAGATGGAATTGACATGCATTTATCTTAGCACACTGCCACTAGCTTGAGGATACACTATATATAATGGTAGTAACCATGAAATTAAACAAGTAGCAGCAGCGAGAGCAACGAAGCATCAGGGAACAGGGCGTACCCCAACCTGGAGTCTGAAAACATACATACAACACCAGAATCTTCGGTTACGTCTCGTGCTAGAAGAGGGGTTCTGTTCTGGACACCAGGGGTGCAGCCAGCCAGCCAGCCAGCCTTGTGTGCTAGAAGAGGAGTTGAGCTTCCACTTCTTGTTCTTCCACCCACCAGTCATGCAGAGGCACCGCCATGTATGCTCAGTCTTCTAGAACCTGCAATTGAGAAATATCAAAGTCAGTACAGGAAAGAAATCTATGAGCAGTGAAATTCGAGTTTAAAGCAAACAGCATGGATGATAGTTCCAATCAATCTAGTAAGCAAGATGGATCATAGCACATCATGAACTGAATAATGTGGTCAGTCATTTGCAAACATCAAGGCAGTTACAAGCAACCCATTATGTAAGATAAGCCAAATAACATAACCAGCAATCAAAATGAACAAAGATGTAAGCTAAGTTGGTCAGCAATGACTCGCAAGAGTACAAACCGGAACGAGGAAGTACCATGCACTCCAGCACCTTGGCACTAACGTCAGCACAGGCTATGAATACAGGACGTGCTACAATGGTACTCACCGAATTACCATGAACTCTAGCACCTTGCCACTAACATCAACACATCAAGCTCTGAATTTAGATCTCTGAAGAAATGAAAAAACACGACCAGTAAGTTGACAACTTGAAGATAGTGACAAACGCCCCGGTTGTGCCAGAAGCCAAATAACGCGATCAGAGATCAAATCAAACAATAAGCTAGCCCCAGTTGGCGTTGCAAGCAAGAGCGAGATGGAATTGACACGCATTTATTTTAGCACGTTGCCACTAGCTTGAGGATGCACTATATATAATGGTAGTAATCATGAAATTAAACAAGTAGCAGCATCGAGAGCAACGAAGCATCGGGGAACAGGGCGCAGCCCAACCTGGAGTCCGAAAACAAACATACAACACCAGAACTTTCGGTTGCGTCTCGTGCTAGACGATTGGGTTGTTCGTCGTCCTAGTGCCGGTGATCGATTGGGCGGATCGAGTGGTAGGAGAGGAGGTCAGATGGGAGGAGCTTACCATAGCACGGAAGGAGGCGGTCCGGTGAGGTCGACGCGGACTCCTTCCACCCGCCCGCCCGCCGGCCAGTCTGCCTGCGACGAGGAGAGGGACGAGGTTGCTTGGCAGGGGCGGCGGCGCGAAGAAGGAGGCCGCCTGCTCGTGGCTTCGACCTTCGAGGCGGTCAGGCCAGCTCGACGGAGCGCCGCGCACGGACGCGCACACGCGCGCGTGTCGGCGAGGAAGCCCGCCGCGCCTGGATCCCGCCGAGCCGAGCCGCCGCGGGATCTGTCGCCGCCTGTAGGGTTTGGTTTGGTTTGGTTTGGTTTGTCGCCGATGCAGGCTGTGCTTGCTGGACACCGTTGTTCGGTGGGTTGACCTGACCGGCCTGAGAACACACGCATCGCTTCGGTTTGGCGACTATAAAGTTCCTTGGTCCGGTCGTGTACTGAGAACACACACACCTCTTTATCCATCCACATCTATAATGCCTAGGAGCGGCGCGGCAGCAAGTGCGACGCCGCCAAGCAAGGGCAAACTCCTGCCGGAACTGCTAGCCAACATCCACGACCGGCCTCTCCGAGAAGCACGCCGCTGACGGCCTCATGCTCCTCCACCTGGGCCAGGTGCGCAACCTGGTCGTGTCCTCCACGCGCGCACGCACGACCACGCCTTCGCCTCCAGGCCGCACTCCCTGGTCGTCGACGTCATCTTCAGCGGCGCCTCCGATGTGGCCTTCGCCCCCTACGGCGAGCACTGGCGCCAGGCCAGGAAGATCATCACGGGGCACCTGCTCAGCGCCAAGAAGGTGGCCTCCCTCTGCGCAGCCCGCGAGGAGGAGGCGCGCCTCGTGGTCGCCAAGCTCCGGGAGGCGCGCGGCCCCGTCGACCTGTCGGCCATGCTCTTCGCCTTCTCCAACGACATCGTGTGCCGCGCCATGGCGGGAAAGTTCTTCCGCGCGGAGGGCCGGAACGACGTCTTCCGGGAGCTCATTAGCATGAACGTGGCCGCGCTTGGAGGCTTCAACCTGGAAAACTATTTCCCCAGCTTGGGAAATATAAGCATGCTCAGACGACCCGTGCTTGGCAAGCTTGAAAGGTTGAAGAAGAGGTGGCACGACTTGCTCGACCAGATCATAGACGAACATGATGCGAGTAATTCATCATCGCTAGATCAAGATCAAGAAAGGGACTTTGTAGACGCGCTACTTTCTCTTCAGCATGACTATGATCTCACTAGAGAGCATATGAAGGCCATCTTGATGGTAAGACAACTTTCCATAGCTCGCTTATGTTTTTAGAGATCGTTTATACATATTTAGTGTACTAGCAAAATTATTAAAATTACCCCTCAAAATACTAGTAATATCACTACTAGGAAATCCCTTTTCTGTGGCGCACTATTTTGGACTTCGGTGGCGCATATCCCTTGCGCCATAGTTGTCACGTGACATATATTTGAATTATGTGGCGCATATCTAGATGGCCATAGAAATTTCAAAACTTCTGTGACACACTAGGTAGTCAGGCGCCACATAATTCTTCTGTGGTGCGCCACAGATTTTTTTTTATTTTAAAAAATATGGCGGCCAGATCTAGATCTGGATCTGGGGCGGAATTTCGCCAGTTTTTTTTTGAAATTTTCCGGAGGTCGCCGGAGGTGGGTGGGTGGGTGGGCGGAGGAGGAGGCCGAGGAGGCCAGCCGGAGGAGGTGGTGGTGGTGGAGGAGGAGGTGGTGGAGGTGGTGGAGGAGGTGGCGGTGGTGGATGAGGTGGTGGTGGTGGAGAAGGTGGAGGAGGAGGAGAAGGTGGTGGTGGTGGGTGGGTGGAGGAGGAGGAGGTCGTGGTGGTGGTCGTCGGGGGAGGTCGCCGGAGGAGGAGGAGGTCGTCGGGTGTGGGTGGAGGATGAGGAAGGAGAAGAAGGGAGGAGAAGGAAGAAAAAGGCAGAAGAAGGAGAAGTGGGGAGTAGGAGGAGGAGAAGGGAGGAGGGGGCCACCGAAATTCAAAATTCGCTCAAAATTTCTCTGGCGCATGTGCATATGGTGCGCCACATTTTTTTCTTTCGATTTTTTAGTTTTACAGGAATTTGTTTTTGACTTTGCCGTATCTTGATGGTAAGAAAACTTTCCACAATCATTCATTCTCAAGCGCTCGTTTATGTTTTTAGAGATCGTTTATATATATTTAGTATACTAGCAAAATTATTAAAATTACCCCTCAAAATACTAGTAATATACATGAACCTGTTATTTTAATTATATATATAAGTAAAAAAACCACCTTTCCTCCGGGGCCGCTCTCACGCGGGGCGGGTCCGGAGGGCACCCAACCCTAGCAGAACCGCCCCAGATCCCGACCACCCCTAGCCGCTGCCGACGGCAGCGCCGGTGGCGGTGGCGGCGCCTGGCCGTTGAAGGCGGAGGGCATGGCGGGCACCCTCTACACCTCCCCTGCGCGCGGTGAGGCGGCGGTTGTGGGGGTCGCATGATGCGGCATGGCGGCACATCGGCAGGTGCTGGGCGCGGGTTTGGGGGGAGGTTGCGGCGGAGGACCAAGCGGCGTCGGCAACGGCTGCGACCTCGGCGGCGCTGCGCGGGTTGTGAGGGCCTAGTGCGGGCCCGTTCTGGGCCGTCTCTGGGCGGCAGCGTGGCGACGCGCTCTCGCGGTGGCGGGGTGGGTTCTGGTGGGGAGTCAGGCTATGGCGGCGGTGCCCGTGCCGTGTGGTTCTGGCCGGCTTGCGCGGTGTTCTGCCGCCGGTGGCCATGTTTCTGGTCGGGCCGGGGCACCAGCGGAGCTGGGCTGCTGCTCCAGGATCTCGACGGTGTGATATGGATATCCAGGTCTGGTACACTAGGACATCCATTGATACGAGGATTAAGTCTAAGGTTGTACCATTATTGTATCGTAGTATTATTATAAGGGAATAATGTAGCCAGGTCATGTGGTGGGCCAAATTAGGGTTATTAGTGTGTCAGTTGGGATTGGGCTTGTCCAACCCAAGTAGGGCTAGGCCCATAAGTGGGCGCCCCAGCCCAATAGGGGCTGGCCAGCCTCCCTCATATAAGGGGCTGGCCGGTTTAGGGTTAGGGTTAGTCTAGTTTTGATTCAGCTCATGTAGAACCTCGAGTTCAAGTTATCTCCGTCCCTATGGGATCAGCGTGCGTGACGGCGTCTCGGACATTCATTCGGTTATCCAATAAAGGCATGAGAGTTCTTGAGTTGTCAAAAGAGTAATCATATGTGCTTGAGTATCCTTGAATCTGTCAAGGGAGTTCAAGATCTATCGGTCCTATGGATCATCAAGGTGCATCGTGAAAGATCGGGAAAACAATCCTCATCACGGTGGCTCTTGTGCGGCGGTGGCGCTGCTGCCGGCGATTCGCTCTGTCTTGTTGTCCGGCCGCGTGAGGATGTGAAGGTTCGGTTGCTCTGGACGAAAGCCTGACCGCACGACGTCTGTGGATGCTACCATCCTCCTTGGGGGCAGTTGTGGAGCTCTCCCACCTTCGCTGCCCTCGGGTTCGAGTCTTTGGGTGAAAGCCTAGATCCCACAGGATCGAACGACGGCGTAGTTTCATCGTTGTTTCCTCTCTTGAGGGCGTCATCTTGAAGTTGGTGATCCCCTTCGCGCACTCCGGTGGGCTGGACACACAAAGCATCTGGGCTGCCAGATGGAGGCTTGTGAGGCAACTACGATGGTGGTGACCAAGGTTTTATTGCGGCAAGGCCATGTTAGTCGGCTCCGTTCCGGCATGTCCGAATGTCTTCGTGGTGGTCTCCTCTTGCTGCGAAGTCGAAGCTGCCTTTGGACGGTGTACGATGACCTTCGAGTGGCGGTCCGGTGAAGGTCCTATTCGGCGCATGTTTTGCGCATCTCCTCTCCGGGGCTCGTCTTCAGGATCGAAGCTGCCTGTCCCTTCTAGAAGAGCCAACTGTTTTGCACAGACCAACTTGAGCTTCGTGTTTGTAGCTTTTGTAGGTAGCCACGTGGCGAAGTGTGGGTGGTTGTGTGTGTGCTTTGGCACTGTTGTTGTTGGTTTTCGCCAGGTTTTCTCCTGAAAACTGGTCACATTCTATTTAATTAATGGATGAGGCAAAACTTTTACATCCGTTTAAAAAAAAGTAAGAATAACATGTGTTGGGTTGAGCTCCTGCCAACTTTCATTAAAAAAATAACCATCATGAGTTGATAATTTGTTGATATGTTATGTGTGCGTCTTAACGCATTTATATATTTCCATGAACTAAAAGTAGATTTAACTTCTTCATATAGTGCTTAATTTTATATGAAGTGATAATATTCAATGTGCTTACAAGGCATTAAATATTAATATTGACACATATGCTTCCAAATGTTTAACTAAATCTTCCAATGCATACACAGGAGATGTTTGGAGCAGCCACAGACACATCATACGTAGTCATCGAGTACGCTTTGTGCGAGCTCTTACGAAATCCACACCTCATGACCAAGCTCCAAGCCGAGGTAAGGGGGAAGACACCCAGCACCCAAGAAACTGTGAAGGAGGCAGACTTGAGCAGCATGACCTATCTAAAGGCTGTCATAAAAGAAACACTCCGATTACACCCACCAGCGCCGCTCCTCATCCCACACATGTCAATAGACAAATGTGATGTCAATGGCTACACAATTCCAGCCGAAACACGCACCCTTGTCAATGTCTGGGCTCTTGGTAGAGACACGAGGTCATGGGTGTACGCTGATGAGTTCATGCCGGAGAGGTTCATGGACGCCGAGGCTGTCGATTTCAAGGGGAGGGATTTCCAGTTTCTGCCATTTGGGGCTGGGCGAAGGATATGTCCAGGGATAAATTTTGGGATAGCCACTGTGGAAATCATGCTCGCAAACCTTCTCCACTGCTTTGACTGGGAGCTCCCGGATGGGATGCACAAAGAGGACATTGATATGACAGATGTTTACGGACTAACAGTGCGTCGAAAGGAGAAGCTATTTCTTACCCCAAAATATGTTGCCAGTTGTGTCTAGTACATGGGCAAAGCATGTACTGGTCATATACTCTTTTGTTATAATTTGCATGTAGTATGCAACTTTATGTTCTAAGAACTCATCAATATGGACATCTCACAGCAGAATAAGCAATTATGTGTTAATGGTCGTTGTCGTGGATAATAAATCAAAAATAATGTGCAAGCACAAAGATGTATTCTGAAGAAACATTGTTTTCATCATGATGAGCAGGAAGCACATTAGGGAGCTCTTGATGGTCTTCTCTCGAGTACTGATGATATGTGTTCTTGGTGTGAATAAGGAGCGTCTTCTCTGTTCAAAAAGAGATATAGATATGGTTTGTCCAGAGAGGCTGAAATGCCACATTGTGCAGGTTTTCTTCTTGCACTTGATCTTCCATTCTGTTGTCATTTGTGATACCTCATACATGTCCATAGACCGAAACCCTGCCCGACCTGACATACGAAACGTTCCTTTGCCCTTGATGAGAAACCCAAAAGATTTTTTATTGAAATTCCTGCCTGAATTGCTAGATGCCATGGTAGTTAGAAACGACCATGCTTAAGTGGAATTGTTCATCTTGTGGAATCGACATCACATTAGCCGAATGCTGGTCAAAGTACCAGAGATGGAAATGAAGACTAATTCCAGTAAGTTCTTGCTGAGTTCGTCAGTAACAATCCCGATAATCACTTTTTCGATAAATGATGCTTTATTACTCGAAGTATCAAGCATTACATTCAGTCTTTGCATAGCTAAGATACACAGCTGTTTATGAATCTAGTATCCAATTAAAAAGAGTACAGAAAGAACAAAAGGAAAAAACCCAAGTAGTCGACAACTCCATTGGCTTCTATCCTGGTTATGCAGCCACCCATGTTGAGTAATAAAGTCATTGGCGTTATTCTCCAACCGTGTACGTGCATAAATAGGTTTTGGTCCTTCAAGCGTTGAAGCGGTGATCATGAACGGAGCATAGCTGTACACTTGTAAATAACCTGCATAATAGAATAATTTTTGTCATTAAAAACCTTGTCGTTTCTACACAGCCAATGAGACCATACAACTGCAATCGCTTCCACTCGGATAATCGTTTTATACCTTGAATCCACCTTATTTAGCCAATTGCTAAAAATATTGGCAATACTACGGGGTGGGTATAGGTAGATCCTATCTAAATGATTGACCATATAGATCTAGCAACTCAACAATTGAAGAAAATGTGTTTTATTGTCTCTTCTTGAACACACATTTCTTTCAACCCTGTTCAGTTGCGTTTTGCAAGGTTATCTTTAGTAAGAATCACACCTCGATGAAGATAACATGCGAAGATCTTTATTTTTAGTGGTATCTTCATCTTCCAGATAGACTTATTATTTAAGATCGGTTGAGTAGGAATATCACTTACCGATAATCACTTACCTGGTAGGCGTGATCGTCCCACATGTACCAAAATGTAATATTATAATATCTACTTTCCTAGGCGCAAGCGGATATACAAATGTTAGGAGAAATTAGCTTATAAATGGGAGAATTATTTTCCTGGAGAAAATGGAAGTACTTCAGGGAGAATATTTCATTGTCTAGCCTACAACAACCTTCTGATTCTGTATAGCTTTGGCAGAAGCAATGACATTTTGTTTACATGGTTCATTAGAACCATACAGTCTAAGACAAATGTGGTTAATGATTGGCTGATGTCCATCTTCTGTGGGCGTACAGGTTCTGCACAATTGAACCTCCCAGCAATGTCAGCATTGAGGTTGGGGAGATGTCTTTCCACCTTGATAAAGTAATTTGCTTTCCAATGTAATACCCCGGATCAGAAAGCAAGATGTTGTAGCTTAGCTCACATTTGCATTCAGGCCGCTAGGTATAAGAGCATCTTCAACAGCCGCACAAAATTTTGGCGCTGTAAAAGCATTTTGCAGCATGCTTCATCCATGTTTTGCGTGTGAGGCCATATTCATCTCCAACAGAAGCTCTAAATTTTGGAGCTGTAAATATCCTTAGTTGTTTCTACGCGCGACTTATACCGCGCGCTCTTTTCGGCCCGGTAGATATAGTGTACAACATAGCGCTTTTGCTTGAAGCTCTATTTTACAACGCACCTGTTGGAGCATCAATTTGCGACCACACGCTAAACCAGTCACTTTTTTTTTGATATTGCGCTGGATAGAGTGCCCGTTGGAGATGCTCTAAGGACAGGAAGAAACAACACTTGTACCTCCTTACCTTTGCGTATGTCTAAAAGCATCTCTAGCAGAGCCCGTAAAAGGGGCCGAAACTGAAAAACTCCGGTGAGAATATGGGTTCGGTTCGGAGATGGGCTAGAACGGAGCCCGAACTCGCGTTCTGGTCCCCGAGAAACTGTGTGGCCGCCACGTATTAAAAGGGGCCGTGGAGGGGAGTTCGGTTTCTAAACCCTACTCCCCTCCGCCGCTTTCACTCCCGCCGCCGCCGCCTGCCTCCTCTCCGGCGAGCCATTCCGTCTCCTCGACGCCGCTCCGCCTCTTCCGCCACCACCCCTCCATCCGCAATGGGGCGGTTAAGACGCGTAGGTAGGGAAGGGGGCTGAATCGGCGACGGAAAGGAACCACGGCGTCCGCCCGGTGTACGGGCGGAGGCGGACCGCGCGAGGCGGTCACGCTCCGACGGCACATAGAAGCGGGCAGGCCGGAAGTGGCCGCAAGCTATCGCGCGCCGGCAAGCGCACGAGGAGGCGGCCGAAGAAGGAGAAGCCGAGGCGCCCCCCGCCGGCTCGTGCAGCCCGCCGCTGTCCCCGCGTGGCAACGATGACGACAACGCCGATTGGCCGCCTGTAGCCTGCAGGAGCACCTCGGAGGCGGCGGCCTTCGAGGTGGCGGCGCTCATCGTCGCGTAGGATTCGACGGTGAGGAAAAACCCTCCGCCGCCGACAAGAAGCGCCCCGGTGACAATCCGGGGCCTAATCCTAGTCGTTTTAGGTCTCTAATTAGCGAATGTAGGTCGAACCAACATGTATTTTGGCTAGATTAATGTAAATCAATGAATTAAGCTTGATCGGAGCAAACTGGATTCAATTGCGAGTTTGATTTTCCCGTGACGTTTGATTTTCGCTTTTTCAGTTCGCGAGTTTGATTTCTGATCTGCGCCGTGACAAAATTCATCTAAACTCAACAGTTCGGGAGACCGAACTCGTAATTTTCGATTCCGAGATATACCGGCTCTACTAGAGATGCTCTCTCATAGTGTAGCTCTTATAGTTACACATCTATAAAGTGTTTATTGAAAGAAAGCCTTTAGAAATTACTGTCTCTCAATATTATCCTTCCGTGTTTGTGAGGCTATTTACCACTTGTCCTTTTGTTCTTAATGTCCCTTATTTCCTTGTAGTTCCTCTACTTTCAAAGAGTGTCATCCTCATAAGATTCATTGAGGTGAATCCAGCCCATGATGTAGATCTCTCGAGCTATGCGATATCCAGGGTGCAAAATCTTCTGAGTTAATCGCATGGTTCTGCTAGGGTGTGAAGATGGAGGTCTCTCGAGCAAATGTTGTCCACCTTCGATGTACTGTTGAATATCTCCAGATGAACACATAGTCGTGTATAACCTCATAAATCAGACGTTATTGAACCAAGCAGTCCTCCGCAGCTCGAAAGATTCGGTGGAAGCACTTTAAGACATGTGATGTCCTTCTCCCTCATGCCGAAGACCTTCACATTCCAAAGAAATGTGTCGAATTGTTCGCTGCCAAGGCTAGCCTGATCCAGACCTCTTTGGATAGCTAATCTCAGAACACGATGTGATGTCCTTCTCCCTCATGCCGAAGACGTGTGTCGAATCGTTCGCTGCCAAGGTTAGCTCTGATCCAGACCTCTTTGGATAACCAATCTCAGGATACGATGTGATGCGAAGCCTCAGGGCATCGTACTGTGGAATGGTATAAGCACGGGCGCAAAGCTCGGGAAATTCAATTCAGATTGATGGTATAATGATGCTTCATTCTTGAGCTTCGTTATATACAAGGGGCTTATTTCCACCAGAGTCAGAATGAGCTACGTCTCTCCGAGCTCACGGGTCAAACCCCCCACACTTCTTAATTTCATGGACAAAGAACTTCGCTAACTTTCACAAGCATTTGCAAGTTCATCATAACAAAGCAAGTCATCTTACAATTCCTCACCAACTAGGTCATCTTCACATTCATCATAGTGAGTGGAATGTTTTACCTTAAGAGCCCTTGGACATGAAGTACAAGGAGGAATGGTTGTACTTTTGGGCACATCGAAGATAGAGCTTGCCGGCTTGGATGAGGCAATAGTAATTCCGATGAGGCCACATTCTTCTTCATCATCTCCCTAGGTGTCGAAATTGAACTTGGATCTAGAGGTTCATTCACCAAAATTGGTGTGGGGATTGTACTTGGTGTAGTGCTTGATGTTGTTGCCCTTCTTCAGGTCCTTGCTCTTGCCCCTTATCCCTTCTCCTTTCCGTCCTTATCCTCAGAAGAACTAAACCTATGGTGTTGACTTCCTTGATGGGGAAACACACTGGCTCGGTTTTCTAGGGCAACGATACATGCGTAAGTACTGGAAAACCATAAAGTGTCAAGATAGTGTTTTCTTGCTAGTCTCGTGTTCACACTAGTTTGGTGGTTTGGGGTAAAATATATCGGGTGGTTTCGACTTTCGAGGATGTTGATTTCGTGGAGCAAGAGATAAAACATGTTGGATTTTTGAGAAATTCTTTAGAGTTCTTGCGATATATAAGAAAACTTCTTACTAGTCAAGTGCCCCATTTTATAGTACAACATACCTACGACTCAAAGAAATATAAAATTGGAGTCTTCATATGTGTCATCCCATATTCTCCAATGTTACGGGTCATCGTTATCTTAATCCAACTAACAACGGAACTAAAACTTGCAACACTTAGATGGGTTACTAGTTCCTTAATTACCTTGTTATACATCATACAAATTCTAGATGGTTCCTAAATGCACTATCAAAATAATTGTTGAACCCATGACCTTAAAGATTTGATATCATGTAAAATTGCATGTTCTGGCGAGTTCAATCAAAAAACCGATCTATCTGATGGAATAGATTAGATAACTATATTCAAAATATCAAAAAATGAGAGAAATAAGGGCCCAAAAAATGGTTAGGTGGACATATTTGCGTACCTCGATATTATAAGGTTAAGAAGCTGACTGCGGGAACCATATGCCTTTTTGTATTCTATGCACCTGGGAAACACCAATCTCAAAGATAAATTGGTGGCCTAGCATGAAGAGGGAAATTGCAAAGTGTATCACTATATGTAATGTGTGTCAAAGAGTTAATAGTGAACAACAATGTCCCACGCAAGACTTCTCCAACCATTACCGATACACCTGATTGGGAATGGTATAAGATAGGAATGAGCATCATTATTGTATTACCCAAAGCTAGTTAGGCTATGGTTCCAATGGCATCCAATGCCTGCCCCTGCGGCCTTCCCCTTTCCCCCTTCTTCTCGGTAGGATTTTATGCGAGGAAGCGCTCGACAAATGTAGTTTTTTTGGTCATTGTCGTCAAGGTGTGGCGGTGCCTGCGAGATAGACTTGGTGGCATCCTTCCTAGAGTTGAGATGATTGGTAGAGCTGTTCGAGCTCCAGGACGCATGGTGTGTGGTCTAAGTTGGGTCGGGTCTCTACGCGAATGGCATGCCTGGCATTGCATTGGAGGATCCTCTTTTACATGAAGAAGTTAGAACTAACCGTCTCGAGAATGTGGGAATGAGCCAGATGTATCATTTCTCTATTTAGGAGAATAATTCATGAGTAGACTTGGTGATCCGCCAAATAAACCACTAGAATAAAAAAGTCTATGGAAGAAAATAAAGTGGAACATACTTTAGTTAGCTTATATATCAAACTAATTTTCTTTGTTGCTATGCTAGTTGGTTTGAATGATCCCACTTGTCCAAGTCTGAGAAGGATTGAACAGACGACCGCCAACTCAAATCTTTAGGGCTCGCTTAGTTCAAAGAGATTTCGTAAGAATTTAGGAGGATTTTCTTAGAATGTTCACAAGAGCTTATTTGCATTGCAGGATTTGAAACCGTAAGAAATTTGAATTTCCACGGTCTACTTTGCATTTTGAAAATCTTGTAAACCAATCCAAACGTCAAGATCTTTAAAACTATTTTTTTTTAAAAAAATCGCTTCGGTGCCTTCAGATGGGAGATCTTGGTCGACAAGGTGGCTTAGGGCATCTCCAACCGGGCGACCCAAACGGACGCGCTGGGCCGTCCGTTTTGGGCCGTTTGGGTCGCCGCCAGGACACGCGGACAGCGCCCCGCGTCCGCGTGTCCGTTTGGGTCGCACGCTGCGCCCAACGCGGCGACCCAAAGAGACGCCACGTGGTTCGTCTTCCTTGCGCGGCGCTGCGCCATGGTAGGCCTCGACGGGACAGCCATGGACTCGCGGTGGGTCGCCGACGACGAGGCGCTCCGCGTCGCTGCCGAGGCGGCGGCACAGAAGGCCGGTGACGCGGAGATGGTGGAGGCGGCCGCGGAGGGCTGGCACGAGACCGCGGACGGCTGGTACGAGGCCGCGGAGGAGGGGGCGGCCGCCGCGGAGGAGCCCGTCAACAAGGAGGACCTCGCGCTGGCGAACATCAACGCCGCCATCGAGGAGCGACTCGCCGACCTCACGCGCGTGACGAAGGAGCACGAGGGCATCTGGCGGGCCGGCCGCCGCCGCTTAGGCGACCTCCTCGGCCAGGAAACGAGCTGCTCGCTATGCGAGCAGCCCGTCACCTCATCCGGATGCCGTCCCCGAGCGGCGCGCCCGGGAGGATGCTGAGTCGGCGGAGCGTGGCCGGCAAGAGCGCATGCGCCGGCGGCAGGAGAACCACGAGGCCCAGGCCCCCGCCCGCGTCCGCATTGAGGCGCGCACCGCTGTGGACCGCGTCGCTCTGCAGGAGGTGGAGCTATGCGGGAAGCGGATGATTCCGCCGCAGGAGGCGGAGCGCGAGCGCGCCCGAGGTGCGCGGACGGAAAGGAGGAGGATGATGGCCTCCGTCCAAGCTGCCGAGGCTCGCGCCGCCGCCCGCGCCGCCGCCGACGCCCGCGCCGCCGCCGACGCGCCACCCAGCCCGTAGTAAGCTGGAGTGGAATCCTCACGCGCACGTGCCGCCCGCGTCGAGTGAAATCCACGGCCCCGACGGCGAGCCGGCGAGAGTCGCGCGGCGAGGCCGCCGGCCCCGTACGTATTTAGGATAGAAGTAGTAGGTAAAAAAATGTAATGAGTTCTTTTTAATGAAAAATATTATTTATACCTATGACACGCGGGCCGGGGGCGGACAAGGGGCGGACGCGAGCGACCAGCCTTTCGCGTCCGCGCCACGCAAACCCGCCAAGATTTGGGCCGGGTTTGCGGCCGATCCGACGCCGCGGGCATCCGTTTTAGGGATGGATCCGCGCGCTGGGCTGGGTTTTTGTCCGGCTGGACCCATCCGGACGCGCGGGCGCTGGATGGGTCGCCCGGTTGGAGATGCCCTTAAAGCGGTAAGTTGGATGCATGATGGACGGTCGCGTAGATGTCCAGCGTTTGAACCGGTTAAGAGACACTTGGTCAGTTAGGTGTTGGATTCAGACATGTTCAGAAAAGGGTTTCAGATTGAAAGCCTGACACCATCTCCGGCGGCAGCCTCCCCCGCCCATCTCCTTTACCCGCCGGCCGCCGCCACCCTCGCCAGATTTTAACTGACGCCTGAAATCTTTCCTTTTTTTTTTCTGAATCCCACAAGGCGCGCGCAAACCCCACCTCTCTCATGGACGACGACGGCGGCGCGTCCCCGGATCACTACGGCGGCGGAGGAGGAAGCACAACCTTCGTCTGCGAGATGTGCGGAGACACGGGAGTATTCAGCCCCGATGACGACGAAGATGACGGCTACTTCACATGCCGCGAGTGCAATTTTGTCAACACCTCCACCCAGGCGCTCGTCTCCGACCCCGGCGATATCCAACGCAACCGGCCCTCCATCCGAGTTCCCAACAAATCCACCAAAACTCCCAAATCCCTGAACGCTGACAACACCCAGCGCGCCCCTGCTGCGCGTGCCTTCGATGAACCCGACGAGCCGCGCGACTTTGTGCCCGGCGCCGCCGACGCTTGGGGCGGCAAGCTGGAGGAGCTGGGGACTCGGATCCGGCAGCGCTACGTGGAGGGGCTGCAGGTGATCCTGCAGCAGCAGCTGCAGGCGCTGGTCGAGAGGCACCGGGCGGGCGCGCTCATCTGCGGCGTGGCTGGAACCATCTGGGTGCGCTGGGTGGCTGCCTCCAAGGTGTTCGGCGAAATGTGGGCGCGAAAGCTGATCGTCGAGGACGAGGCTGCGCGGGGACTGAAGCGGCGTTCTTCCAGTGGAGGTGCTGCTCTCGGTCAGCTTCTACTGCCATTGAAAGGCCAACAGAAACCTCCGGAGGTGATGTGCGAATGGGCGGACGAAGCCCTGATACGAAAAGACAGGCGAAGGGTCGAGTTCATCTTCCTGCGCTCGTTGAGGATGATGCTGCCGGTGTACTCGACATTGTCCGTATGCTTCCTGGCCTGTCATGTTGCCCGGGAAGCAATCCTGCCGACCGACATTTACAGGTGGGCAATGGAGGGTAAGCTTCCTTATGTGGCAGCGTTTACCCAAGTGGACAAACTTCTTGGGACCCCTGTAAAGCACTGCCCTTTGAGTGCGAGACAGCTATTCAGGCCGGTCCGAGTGATTGGAGCATGGCAACTGGAAGCTACAGCTGGGTCCATAGCGCGAAGGATAGGCTTACGGCTTCCTTCGGTTAATTTCTATGCTATTGCTCAGCGCTACTTGAGCGAGTTGTCTCTGCCGATTGGAAGAATCCTCCCTCAGGCTTGCCGTATCTATGAGTGGGCGATGCCTGCAGATCTGTGGCTGTCTAGTAATCCAGCTAGGCTCCCTACACGGGTGTGTGTAATGGCTATACTAATATTGGCTCTGAGAGTTCAGTATAACATCAATGGTCAAGGGATATGGGAGGTGAGTATTCCAGATAGGGTAACTGTCTTAAGTCATGTATTATCTGTCATAAAATGATGGGCTGAAGTCAGTTTTTTTTATTTCTTCAGGAGATTTCAGCAAGCAATGATACAAACTTACCACCACCTATGAAGTCTGATGGCAGCACGAGTGAGGAGTTCGGCACAAGAGAATTGCTATGCACTCTTGCAGATGCCTATGATAAAATTGACGTCGCACATGGTAACTTCCAGTGACCATTGCAATCCATCCGCATCATTGTTTTTCTTGTAATATACACATGTCAGGTCTTATCGTTATGCTGTCCATTTAGTGGTTCATATACTTACCTCTTATGTTACTAAATACGTGCTATTCTAGTTTAGCATAATAGCTACTATGCCATAAGAGAGAATACCATGTACTATCTACTATGGTAGCCATGTCGTCTGTTGTTTCTTAATATATGTTGTACCCTCCTATGTTTAGAGCCACTAGTCTGTCTTGTAATGGTAATTTTCATTTACCGAGGTATGATATATACGGACCATTGTTATAAATGTTTATTATAAAATTTTAGGACATTTGGTCAGTAATAAGGTTGTACACAGTAACGAAGGATTGACCACTGAAAAAAAGTATCTTTCACTATCACTGCTGGTGAGTCACAGCTCAATATTGGGATGTGCAACCGATGCACTCCCTCCGTACCGTAATATAAGATGTTATTACAACCAATTACAAACTATGTTGGTTGTAATAACATCTTATATTATGGGGCAGAGGGAGTATATGACGTAGGTACAGTTCTAGATATCCTTTTCATATAGCCATATTGTTGATTCTTTAATCTTTAATTTCATTGTGTTTCTACTGTAGCATAGGGATCCCTCTTGAGTTCAGAACATATGTAATCAGGAGATATGAGACATCATGTATGTTTCAGCTTTATAAAACTTGAGAATAACATAATTTAACCTCTGTGAGAGCAGATTATTCGAAGGACCTTCACTCTTATCTCAAATACTGCAAAGATGTTGTATTTCCTGGGATTGCATGTTCAGATAAAGAGAAGCACGTGATAGAGGACTTCCAGGAAATGTACAAAGGACAAGAGGTAATGCACCCAACTTGTTGTTGTCAAGTCTTATCCCTTTTTTTTTTTTGGATCAAGTGGTAAAATCGTGGTGTGCCTCTCAAAGATTGTGGATTAGTGCTTATTTATTTGACTCCTCAAATTCTTGCCACTTATTTTTCTTGCTCCATTTTAATGTTCACATTTTATGGCCGGGTGTAAGGTCTTATGAATTGTACCAGCGTGATGCTAACTTGTGAGTTTAATAAAGCGCCCTTCATCGATTTTTTTATGTTTACCTCTCATTGGCTGAATCAGTTTGCTTTGAGGTTATTAGTTAGTTGTATACTTGCATTAGCATTACGATAAACTCAATATTTAGTGTGAGCAAGTTTAAAATTTGTTCAAAGGATTTATTTATTTATTTTGTCAAACTCCCAAATTATTTAATTTAAATGTGAAGAACAAAAAAGTTGTTATTCATAAAAAGAACTCTATTTATTGTCATCGCATATTTATTTTGGACTTCAAATCTCCTTTGATGTAGCCTTACTGAACCTTGAGTACATACCATTAACAACCTTGTATATATGGATGCTCTTTTAGGAACAAAATCAGCATTAAAAAAGAGATTGTAGCTGAGTTTAGAAACCAAACACAACCAGATTTTTTTAAATTGAAATATGAAGAACAATAAAGTTGCTATTCACAAGAAAAGTCTATTTGATTTGCAGCATGCGTAAAGTTCAAATTTGCACGGATGTAGCAGCTTGAGGATTATCTACACGTCTTCTCGGGGTGATTGTTGTTGATTTCACGGCTAAACCTGTTGCACTGTAGGACAAAAACCCCAAGGTGCGCATGGAGGAAACACGCTCCACAAACGGAGTGAAGAAACGAGGCCGGGATGGAACTTCTGTCAGTGCAAGGTGCTTGCCTACATCATCATCAGGGATACGAAGTATCAATTCAGAAATGGAAGACCATGGATTTTGTTATATGCCGCCAAGGAAGCGTCCAAGATCAGACGGTTATCTTCACTACAGAAGGAAGACAACAGCTGGCAGCCTTGCTTGCATCGGACATGCTGATTATTACATGTTGATACGCTCATTTGCCAAGCTTGCGGAAGTTGATGTCAGGATTATGCATGATAGCGTGCTGAAACTAGAGAGGAGGCTTGCCTGGATAGAAGAACGGATAGGCGTAAGCTTGGATGCCTTACACAATCCAGCTAGCTAAGGTAATGCTACTATGACATGACTTAGTTTTACTTTTCAAACGAAGAACGGATAGGCGGAAGCTCGCAGAAGTCGATGTTAGGATGCTCGGTTCTAACTAATCGCCAGTGATGAGATTATTACCATATAGTTTCAGTACTGTCTAGTGCGCTACACGGCTTAACTCTGTGAAATAATGATGCTGTCTAGTTTCCCACAACTGTCGGTGCTGCTGAATTGCTTAGTTTTTACAGACCAGGTCAAAGCTTTTTGAAACCACGCAATTATTTTAGATGCCACGTGGCTTTGGAAGCTTATTTTGGTATTCATGTCACGTTGTCTCCGAAAACCGTTTTCCCAATATATTCGGATGTCCCTGAAGTGGCTCACCGGAAACCGTGTTGAGCAGTTGGTCATGGACCGTTCTTAGGGCATGTACAATCGTTTAGACAGCAGCTGTCTGCAATACTTGTACATGTCAGCTCTAGACAACACAATAGACGACTCATACAACAGGGTATCTTTTCAGTTGTCTGAAACTCGTAACTGCCTGAAATTAGAATTTACAGTATTTATTAACGCTAGTTACATCTTTCTGGTCTGTACTTGTAGTCTTGTATCTCTACATCGTCCACATAATTACTGATTATTAGAGACTGCCTTTGCCGATTCTTCAACCATTTTTTTCGAGTTTGAGTACAAGAACACTACTACTCGCTGCAAGCAACGAGCGTACCAACAACTCCACACCGGCTAGTCGGCCACCACCGACAAAATAACAACACAACATGAAAGAGCCTATCTTAAGCTAGACAACAAAGCCACGTCTCAACCAACGCCGTAGGCAAGAAAGCAAGGGAGTCCACCCACCTCTACAGCCTACAGGGCTCCGCTCCTCTATCGATGGATCACATGGGGAGACGGCCGTTGATGGATTCATGGCATGAGTATAAATTGCCGCCATGGACGACGTCGGAAAGAAAACGATCACAAGAAAGATTTATTTTTTGGGGGCCACACGTAGTAGCCTGTAAGTGGGCACGTTAGCGGCGTCCCACCAAGTGTCCACATGTGCCATACAAGTTGGACGGGATGCTTCTATGTGTACCTATAATACACTCGTGCTAAGTGGCGTCTGTTTATACCCGCCAGCATCATCAGGCAAAGAACTACCAGCGGCGAGCGGACTAGTACGGATCTGTCCCATTCATTGGCATTGACTAGAACAGGAAAGAGCACAAATCTAGTTTCCGATTATACAGACTAATTGCTTGAATGATACACTCCGACCTTGATTTAGCTCCCAGGCCATAAAAAGGCTTAGCTAGCAACAAGATTTTGGCTAAAGCTGGGTTGACTCCATTTCCGCTTCACCTCATGCTTTCCTATCCTCCTCCGGCAAGCCATCGCCGGCCTAACCGCCATCCTCCTAAAAAGAGACGAGATGAGATTGGTTTGCCGTGCTTCAATGCATCGGCCTTTGTCATATATATATACAGCTCATGTACGTACAGGATAGATATACATCACGATGGTTCAGATCTAAACAGATACAACAACCTGAACTAGATTCGTATGAATCTCTTCTCTACAACTTAGCGTGCAAGTCACGGCTATGAAGCGCTCCTATCACGACCTGAACTGTCGTTTAACAGCCCCCCTCGATCCAAACTGGTGTGCACCAGATTGAGATCGAACTTCAAACGATCCAGAGCTTCTCGACCAAGAGCTTTCGTGAAAATATCAGCAAGCTGGTCTCGTGAAGGAATGAACTGAACTCGAAGTGTTCCTGCTGCCACCTTTTCCCTCACAAAATGGAAATCTATTTCGATATGCTTTGTTCGTGCATGAAACACCGGATTAGCACATAGGAACGTGGCGCCCAGATTATCACACCAGAGTATCGGTGGCGCATGCTGAAAAATACCTAACTCCTTCAGAACTGATTGCAACCAAACAGCTTCAGCAGTAGCGTTGGCAATCGCTTTGTATTCCGCCTCCGTACTAGAGCGACTCACTGTTGGCTGCTTGCGTGAGCTCCACGAGACGAGGTTGGGACCAAAAAACACAGCGTAGCCCCCCGTGGACCGACGATCGTCGAGAGAGCCAGCCCAATCAGCGTCGGAGAATATACTGAGCTCGGAAGAGGATGACCGATGCAAGGAGAGACCCAGGTCAAGGGTGCCCTGAACATAACGAAGTATCCGTTTGACAGCAGCCCAGTGAACATCAGTAGGTGTCTGAAGAAACTGGCAGGTTTTGTTGACAGCAAAGGCAATATCCGGACGAGTTAGACAGAGATACTGCAAGGCACCAAGAGTACTCCTATAAAGAAAAACATCATCACCAGCCAGGGGAACACCAGGCGTCTTACTGAGCCGCTCTGCGGAAGACATTGGAGTAGTAACAGACTTGCAGCCATGCATGTTAATACGCCGAAGGAGATCGCTGGCATATTTGCGCTGTGTGAGAGCAATTCCATCCTTGATGGGTTGAACTTCCACGCCAAGAAAATACGTGAGAGGACCAAGGTCCTTGACAGCAAATGCATCACGGAGCTGTACGAGAAGCTGATCAACTGCACTTGAGCGAGAGCCAACAATGATGATGTCGTCCACATAAATGAGCATGTATATGGTGATTATGGCAGACTGGAAAATGAAGAGCGAGGTGTCTGCTCGAGACGGAACAAAACCGAGTTCATGCAGCTTCGTGCTCAACTTGGAGTACCAGGCGCGTGGCGCTTGTTTCAGCCCATACAGCGACTTCTGCAGACGACAGACATATGTTGGATGAGTTTTGTCAACATAGCCGGGAGGTTGATCCATGTAAACTTCTTCCTGAATATCGCCGTGCAAGAAAGCATTTTGAATGTCGATCTGCCGCAGATGCCACCCCTTGGAGACTGCGATGGCGAGGATGAGACGAACAGTAGTGGGTTTAATCACCGGACTGAAAGTGTCAGTGTAATCGACACCATACTGTTGAGTGAAGCCGCGGGCTACCAAACGAGCCTTGTGGCGATCAATGGTGCCGTCAGCCTTGTACTTAAGCTTGAAGACCCACTTGCAGCTGACCACATGGTGACCAGACGGAGCTGGAACGAGACGCCAGGTGCTATTCTTCATCAACGCAGAGTACTCTGCATCCATGGCCTCCTTCCAAGCAGGGGAGGTAAGAGCCTGAACATGAGACACGGGTTCGACAGTAGCAGCAAAAGCCCTCTTCTTCGGGTCGTAGAGAATGATGCCATCATACAGCTTGCGAGGTTGGACCTTGTGATGGCGTAGGCGTGTCGCCATCGGATGTACGACAGGAGCAGCAACCGAACCAGAAGCAGCAGCAGAGTCGATATCAGGTGACGCTGTCGAGGGCGAGGGCGCAAGTGGCGAGTCGAGCCCATGAGGCGCAGCAGAGTCCGCGGAAGGAGACACGTCGGTTGGACCAGTGTCGACCTCGGGAAAGCGAGGCCCATCGGAGGTCTGCGCATTGGAGTCCATGCTAGGCGTGCATGGCTCATGTACAACGGTCTCCGTTGTGTGATCGACGTATCGTCCAGGAATCTGCACGGGAGCTTCGATGGAAACGCCAGTACCTGAACCAGGGAAAACTGAACCAAGAGAATTAGTAGCACGGTTAGTCAAATCATTTTCAACATGAGATAATCCTGTATCCTGCTCGGGAAGAAGAATAGAAGATTCGGTGGGTGGGCAAGGATTTTTAGAGGATGGGTCGGAGAACGGAAAAAATTGCTCATCAAATACTACATCTCGTGAGATGTAGATGCGACTGGTGGCTCGATCAAAACACTTGTACCCGCGATGTAAAGGAACTGTAGCCGAGGAAAACACAGAGTTTAGACCGAAAGGAGAGTTTATGGTGGTTATATGGTCGGAGATTTGGCCAACATGCGCAACCAAAAATGCGAAGAAAATTGTAATCTGGTGGGGTGTGAAACAACTTAGTAACAGGTGTTTGATTTTTTATTACTCGACTGGGCATGCGATTGATCAAGAAACATGCAGTGAGAATTGCCTCATCCCAAAAACGTAGGGGAACATGTGATTGTGCAAGAAGAGCAAGAGCCGTTTCTACGAGATGACGATGCTTTCGTTCAATGGCACCGTTTTGCTGGTGTGTATGAGGGCAAGAAACACGATGAGTGATACCAACATTAGAAAAATAGCGGTGTAATTTGTGGTATTCACCACCCCAATCTGTTTGAATCGCCAAAATTTTAGAGCCAAGAGATCTTTCAACACGACTTTGGAATTGATAAAAGACTTGTTCTACATCAGACTTGTGTTTCAACAAGTAAACCCAAGTGAACTTACTATAATCATCTAGGAAACTAACATAGTAACTATAGCCTCCTACTGATTTTATTGCAGGACCCCAAACATCGGAGTGAACAAGCTCGAGAGGTTTGGTTGACACACGACTAGAAAGACCATACGGAAGTTGGTGCACTTTGGCCTGTTGACATGCATCACAGACATGCACGATTTTATTCGACGATGACTCTAACTTATTTGAAGAAAGGATGGCTTGAACGATGGGTGTCGCGGGGTGCCCTAGCCTCCTGTGCCAAATCTCCCGTGATGGCTTGGCGAAGTGAACTTGGCGAATACGAGAGATGGGTGGAACAGGATAGAGCCCGCCATGACATCTACCTTCTACCAGCACCGCCCTCGTGGCTCGATCCTTAATAGAGAAAAAATGTGGGTGAATTTCTAGAAAAGCATCATTATCGCCAACAAGTTTATGAGCAGCTACAAGATTTTTACTGATGTTTGGAACGTGTAAGACATCCTTAAGATGCAATGATCGGGACGAGCTGGATAAAACAGAATTACCAACATGTGAAATAGAGAGACTATTACCGTTAGCTACTTGGACATGGTCGTTACCCTTGTAGGTCTCCCGGACGTTCATCTTCTCGACGTCATTGGTGAGATGGTCAGTTGCTCCGGTATCAATGTACCAATTCGGATCAACGCCATAGGAATCCGAGCTCGTGCTTGTGTGTCCAGCCATCTTCGTCTCCGGCTGGTATGCGTGGTCAAAGCGGGAGTAGCAGCGAAGAGCATCGTGGCCGTATTTGCCACATATCTGGCACGTGGATTTGGGACGGCCGCCATTGCCATTCCCGCGGCCACCGTAGTCTCCACGGCCGCCGCCATTGCCGTGGCCTCCGCTGTTTCCTCCGGCACGGCCGCCGTGGCTGGGAGCACGGCCGCCACCGCCACGGCCAAAACCGCCGTTGCGCCCACCACCGCCGCCGCGGCCACAGCCACCACCGCGGCCACCGCCGCGCATGACGTTGTTGGCGGAGTGCTGGAAGATCTGATCACGCGTCGGGTGGCGCGCTTCGTAGCTCATGAGATGAGCATAGAGCTCACCGATGGAGACGTCCTCGGTGCGGGAGGTGAGCGACGTGATGAGGTTGTCGTAGTTGTCGCCGAGGCCGGCGAGCATGTAGGAGACGATCTCAGCGGAGCTGAGTGGCTGGCCGATCGACGACATGGTGTCGGCCAGATTCTTCATGCGGTGGTAGTACTCGGCCATCGACATGTCGCCCTTCTGTGTCGTGGCGAGCTGCACGCGCAGCTGAACGATGCGTGCCCTGGAGCGAGAGGCGAACATCTGCTCCAGCGCCTTCCATGCCTCCTCCGCAGTTGCCATGAAGAGGACATGCCCGAGAAGTCCGGGCGTGAGCGACGCTAGGATGGCGCTCAGGACCTGCTGGTCAAGACGAAACCAGGTTGAATAAACGGGGTTAGGTACCTTGGCGGCATCATCTCCTGCACCAGCGATCATCTTCGCTGGTTCCTTGATCGTCCCATCGACGAAGCCCATCAGGTCATGGGCGTGGAGAGCAGGGACGAACTGGGCACGCCACAGAAGGTAGTTTTCCTGATCGAGTTTGATGGTAATGGAGCTAGCAAAGGGCGGCAGAGATGAGGAGCTAGCAGATGCGGTGGAGCTCAATGAGGCAGCGCTGGAGGTGGTGAGGGTTCCAGATGTGTTGGGAGCCATGGCTTAGGTCGATTGGGAGCGTAGGCTCTGATACCATAAAAAGAGACGAGATGAGATTGGTTTGCCGTGCTTCAATGCATCGGCCTTTGTCATATATATATACAGCTCAAGTACGTACAGGATATATATACATCACGATGGTTCAAATATAAACAGATACAACAACCTGAACTAGATTCGTATGAATCTCTTCTCTACAACTTAGCGTGCAAGTCACGGCTATGAAGCGCTCCTATCACGACCTGAACTGTCGTTTAACACCTCCCCGCCTGCGGCCGGTACGCTGCCATGATGCCTCGCCCTGCCCCAAGCTCCACCTCCGCCGATCCACAGCCACCTCCAGCCATCCCTCTAAGTCCGGCGAGATGCTTTTCTTCTCCGGCGTTGGCACACCCCTATTCCTCGTCACCGCCGCCCTTGTCGATGACTCGGTGCTCCGTCTTCTCCCTCCCAGGGCGCATCTTAGCGTGTTCAACAAGGGTTGATGCCTCGACCCACCGCTGAGCAACTTCTTTGTCCCCCAAGAGCTAGCAAAAGGGAAAATGAATACATGTAAAAAGTCAGACCAAAACAACACAGTAACAAATAAGAACATGCATAGAACAGCTAGGGCATTTCTTGTTTGTCACATTCAGAGGTATCGCCTTCACTTCAATACAACAGCTATACAAACATATTATCCTAAAACTGGGGCAACAATAATCCATGTCATCCTGCTTCCTTCAAGCAATTTTTCCGATGGCAAAATGCAAACAAGTACCCATCTGAAAATATAACCTCTAGGTGCTAGATCTTATGTGGTTAAAATAATAGTATAACAATATACAGTATAACTGTATAGCAATATAAGCTCTAGGTGCTAGAGTTTATGTGGTTAAAGATTGCTTGTAAAAGTGTAGCTGGCCCTTTGTACTTTATGACTGACTGATGATACTTAACTATGTAAAAAAAATGTACATACACACAACAGCCTTCTCCTTTGACCTCATCAACTAATTGCTAGCCAAGTAGAGAATTTCAGAATTATCACTAAGCAAGTAGAGCATCAACACCACTAGGTTAGTTCAATGTCTCTCCTTTTTCTTGTCAAGCACCAATACTAGCACACGCAAGGCTCTAGATCAAACTATCTTCAGTTATAGATGATAGTCATGTAACAGACAAAATACTGATATGCTGCCAAATTGCTATTCAAGCTCACAGTATTAGTCACTACATACAGCTGTCTGGACTGAATGAAGCCAGACACATCTTCGGTCAAGCAAATGTGTTCAGAAAAGAAGAAAAATGTGGACAGTAACAATTGATCAGCTAAGGAAACGCAGAGATTGAACTGAAGAAACGAATGGCAGCTGAAGACAATGTTCATGTGCACTGAAACTGATCATAGTTGCAGTAAACCTTGTGAAAAACGTACTGCTTATGGATCTTCGGCAGTAACCTGAGGATTTGAGAATTATCATTAAGCTGGTGATTTTAGCAAGAGAGAGGGACAAGATTCTATACTTCTTACGGATCTTCGGCAGTAACCTAAGGATCTGGATGTCACCCTACTTCTCCCACGAACATCGCCGGATTTCTGCAGCTCCCCACGGATCTTTCTGGACACGGAGCATTCGTTTAGCTAGTTAAATGACGACCCGTGAAGCGTTTACTCATGCCCGTGGGTGTTTGTTTAGCTAATTCAATGGGTTTGGGCTGGCGGTGCCGTTAGCAGCCCGTGTCCACATACAGGCATGCGTAACAATGTTCTCTTCGTGTTTGAATTGATGGAAATCCTTCGTCGTGGCGTCGTTCTACTCTGCAGGAACTCGTTGCAGACTATATAGGAGTTTTCATGGGAAAACTATAGGTCGACCAGGACTCTTTTTTGAGCGAAACCAGGAGATACAACCTGGTACGACAGTGCCGACAGACAAAGCAAACTAAACCATGAAACTTCAAGAACGGCATGTACCTGGTTCAGTTCAGAATCACAAAATCTGTGTTATATAGATGCACAGTATAAGTATATCAATATATAGATGAACAAGACGACAGCTCAAGCATTTAGACAAAGAGAAATGACAGTCCAAACTTCGCTCGTCCGAATATTCCGGAATAATTCTCTTGTCAGCGACTTTGTTATCCTCCTAAACCATTTGAAAACCAGAGTCGAGTATCTAATCTTTGGATATGATTTAACGAGTCTGGGGCAACAAGGCAATTACTTGCAGTCTTGCCGCATTGCTAGAGAAGGATAAGTGAAACCCTATAGATTCTTGTGCTAGATATTCAATCCCGAGTCACTCTTTTGAGGAAAGAACCACTTACTAGAACACCTAGTGATTGGAGTTCTAATGAATTGTAACTTGCGTCTTGTGCGGCTGAGTTTATATTGATATGATGTTAGCTCCTCCCCCGTTGCTTGTGTTGTCATCGGTTATGTACCGTTTATGGCCTTTGCGGCTCTATCCCATGCAGCTTGAGAAAGTTGTATTTGTTAGAAATAGGATTAGCTTAAGAGAAAGGTTAACAAGGATATTTGTCCTCATGTTTACCCTTTCGTCTTCAGCAGCAGCGTCGAGAAAGGAACCTATTTGGCGATAGCATAAGAATCTCGAAAAGAAATAACGGGAAAACAGAAGGAGTCTTGGTTTGTGATACGTCTCCGACGTATCGATAATTTCTTATGTTCCATGCCACATTATTGATGATATCTACATGTTATATACACACTTTATGTCATATTCGTGCATTTTCTGGAACTAACCTATTAACAAGATGCCGAAGTGCCAGTTCCTGTTTTCTGCTGTTTTTGGTTTCAGAAATCCTAGTAACGAAATATTCTCGGAATCAGACGAAATCAACGCCCAGGTTCCTATTTTGCCCGGAAGCCTCCAGAACACACGAGAACCGCCAGAGAGGGGGCACAGGGCCACCAAACCCTAGGCCGGCGCGGCCAAGGGGGGCCCGCGCCCCCCTATAGTGTGGCCACCCTGTCAGCCCTCCTGCGCCGCCTCTTCGCCTATTTAAAGCCTCCGTCGCGAAAACCCTGATAAGTTCGACAAAACCCACGTAAACCTTCCGAGCCGCCGCCATCGCGAAGCCAAGATCCGGGGGACAGGGAGTCTCTGTTCCGGCACGCCGCCGGGACGGGAAGTGCCCCCGGAAGGCTTCTCCATCGACACCGCTGCCATCTCCACCGCCATCTTCATCACCGCTGCTGCTCCCATGAGGAGGAGTAGTTCTCCATCAAGGCTCGGGGCTGTACCGGTAGCTATGTGGTTCATCTCTCTCCTATGTACTTCAATACAATAATCTCATGAGCTGCTTTACATGATTGAGATTCATATGATGATGCTTGTAATCTAGATGTCATTATGCTAGTCAAGTGAGTTTTACTTATGTGATCTCCGGAGACTCCTTGTCCCACGTGTGTAAAGGTGACGAGTGTGTGCACCGTGTGGGTCTCTTAGGCTATATTTCACAGAATACTTATTCACCGTTATGAATGGCATAGTGAAGTGCTTATTTATATCTCCTTATGATTGCAATGTATTTTGTATCACAATTTATCTATGTGCTACTCTAGCAATGTTATTAAAGTAGTTTTATTCCTCCTGCACGATGTAATGGTGACGAGTGTGTGCATCCGTGTTAGTACTTGGTTTATGCTATGATCATGATCTCTTGTAGATTGCGAAGTTAACTATTGCTATGACAGTATTGATGTGATCTATTCCTCCTACATATGCATGAAGGTGACAGTGTGCATGCTATGTTAGTACTTGGTTTAGTCTTTTGATCTATCTTACACTCTAAGGTTACTTAAATATGAACATTGAATTGTGGAGCTTGTTAACTCCGGCATTGAGGGTTCGTGTAATCCTACGCAATGTGTTCATCATCTAACAAGAGTGTAGAGTATGCATTTATCTATTCTGTTATGTGATCAATGTTGAGAGTGTCCACTAGTGAAAGTCTAATCCCTAGGCCTTGTTCCTAAATACTGCTATCGCTGCTTGTTAACTGTTTTACTGCGTTACTACTGTTGCAATACTACCACCATCAACTACACGCCAGCAAGCTATTTTCTGGCACCGTTGCTACTGCTCATATATATTCATACCACCTGTATTTCACTATCTCTTCGCCGAACTAGTGCACCTATTAGGTGTGTTGGGGACACAAGAGACTTCTTGCTTTGTGGTTGCAGGGTTGCATGAGAGGGATATCTTTGACCTCTTCCTCCCTGAGTTCGATAAACCTTGGGTGATCCACTTAAGGGAAAACTTGCTGCTGTTCTACAAACCTCTGCTCTTGGAGGCCCAATACTGTCTACAGGAAAAGGAGGGGGGCGTAGACATCAGGTAGCTATGCTGAACATAGTACTCGTACTTCAAATACTGGACGGATGACCATAGATAATATATTGAGCCGTCATTGACATTCCTTCTAGTCATGTCGAGTTTTCTCAGGAATTGCGTCTTGTATGTTGTACACATATTCTATATTGTAAAGTTAGTAGATATTTCTATTTTTCCTCCTCAAGCCCCCGAGTGTTTCGGTGGTAAATCTCTTTATTGTGTATGCGAGGTATTAAACCAAAGCAACCAAATTTTTATACTATATTTGCGGGTACTAGCCCCCGAGTGTTTTGTCTTTGATTGCTATTTTGTAACTTCGTTTTATCTGGCGAGGTATTCAGTACCAAGGCGAGATAATTTTATCAGTTAAATTCATCTATATTGTAACTTTGAGGCGTAAGCCCCTGAGCATGTCGAAGAAAAGATATATATATTTCCACTATCTTTATTATATTGCAGCACCGCGAGCCCGCCTCATTAAAAACCTTTCCCAGCCCCACTCGGTGCCCCGAAAAAGGAAAAGAGTGCGTCTGAAAACTCGTGGGCGTTTCAGTATTTTTACAAGGAGGACTATATTTCGACACTAAGCGTAAAAACGCCTTAGCTGTGCCACGTTCCAGGGGTTCTTCTCGGGATTCCTTGTCTTCTTGTCCTTGATCCTGTACGCTCCTCCTTCGATGACTTCTGTGACGATGTAAGGGCCAAGCCATGGCGACTCGAGTTTTTCAGTACGCTCTTGATTGAATCGCAAAACTAGGTCTCCAACCTGAAAGGATCTTTGTCGCAAACATCGACAGTGGTAGTTTTTCAGGTCCTGCTGATATTTAGTTACCCTTGACAATACTTCGTCTCGAGCTTCGTTGAGTGCGTCGACGTCGTCTTCCAATGCTCTCCTGGAAACTTCTTCATTGTACTCCGTGACTCTGGGAGAGTCGTGCTCTATTTCTATCGGCAGTACTGCCTCTGCTCCATGGACCAGGAAGAACGGAGTCTCCTGTGTCGCTGTATTTGGTGTTGTTCGGATGCTCCATAACACACTCGGCAACTCCTCTGGCCAAGTATGTCGAGCTTTTTCCAATGGCCCTAACAAGCGTTTCTTGATACCATTGCAGATGATACCATTGGCTTTCTCGACTTGGCCATTGGTTTGAGGATGCGCAACTGACGCGAAGTGCAATTTGATGGCTACCTCTACACAGTACGCCTTGAATTCCTTGGATGTGAAGTTACTGCCGTTGTCCGTGACGATGCTATGAGGTACTCCAAACCGAAAAACAATGCTCTTCATGAATTTTATTGCTGACGCTGCATCCGGTGAATTTATCGGCTTCGCTTCTATCCACTTGGTAAATTTGTCGACCGCAACGAGCATATACTCGTATCCTCCTGGCGAAGCTTTGTGTAACTTTCCCACCATATCGAGACCCCACTGAGCAAAGGGCCAAGATAGGGGTATGGGCATCAATTCCGCTGCCGGAGAGTGAGGTTTTGCGGCAAATCTCTGGCATGCGTCGCAAGTGCGCACTATCTCTTTCGCGTCCTCAATTGCTGTCAACCAGTAAAATCCAGCTCGAAAAACCTTGGTTGCAATAGCTCGACTGCTTGCGTGATGACCACATACTCCTTCGTGCACGTCCTTCAGAATTATCCTTCATTCTTCGGGTGTGACGCACCTTTGTAACACACCCGAAATACTTCGTTTGTACAACTCCCCTTTAACCACCGTGAAAGCTTTGGATCGTCTGATAACTCGCCTTACTTCAACTGGATCGTCGGGTGTTGTTTTCCTTAGGATATATGATATGTACGCCTGCATCCATGGGATTTGCACCATCAGTACTAGATCCTGTTCCTCTTCTTCTTCTTCCAATGTTTCTTTCGCAGCCCCCGAGGGTTTCTCGTTCTTCTCCTTCTTTGTTGATTTCTTCGGCTTTGTGGATCTCTCTGTTATCTCCTCTCAGAACACGCCTGGAGGGATTGCAAGGCACTGCGATCCGATGTTTGCAAGAACGTCGGCTTCATCATTGCTCAACCTATTGATGTGGTTTACCTCGCATCCATCAAACAGCTTCTCCAGCTCGTTATACATTTCTTTGTACGCCACTATGCTATCATTGACTGCATCACATTGGTTCATGACTTGCTGAGCCACCAATTGTGAGTCGCCAAATATTTTTAATCGAGTTGCGCCACAGGCTTTCGCCATCTTCATCCCATGTATAAGAGCTTCATATTCTGCCTCATTGTTAGATGCGTTTGGGAACGTCATCCGTAAGACATATTTCAATTTGTCGCCTTCAGGTGATATGAGTATCATGCCTGCTCCAGCTCCTTCTAACCTTTTGGACCCGTCAAAGTTCATAGTCCAGGTTCTCGATAAATCCGGAGGTCCTGTGTTTTGCAACTCCATCCACTCTGCGATGAAGTCTGGTAGAATTTGCGACTTTATTGCATTTCTTTTTTCATACGTGATGTCCCGAGGAGAAAGTTCTATTCCCCAAAGGGAGACACGACCTGTAGCTTCTGGATTGTTGAGTATATTGGATAAAGGCGCCTCATTGACCACTATTATCGGATGCGCCGAAAAATAGTGCTGCAATTTTCTTGCGGTTGTGAATACTCCATATGCTAGTTTTTGGTGCTGCGGGTACCTCTGTTTTGAAGGTGATAATACTTCACTAATGAAATATACTGGCCTCTGCACTCCATGGAGTTTTCCTTCTTCTTCTCTTTCAACAACTAGCGCCGTGCTGACCACCTGGGGTGTGGCCGCAATGTATAGCAGGAGGGGTTCTTTCTCTTTTGGCGCCACCAAGATTGGGGGTGTCGAGATTGCGCGTTTAAGATCCTCGAAAGCTCTATCTGCCTCTTCGTTCCACTGGAACTTATCTCCTTGCTTGATTATGGCGTAGAACGGTAACGCTTTTTCTCCCAGCCTGGCGACGAATCTGCTTAAAGCTGCGACTCGCCCAGTTAGCTGTTGTATTTCTTTCAACTTTGTTGGGTTCCTCAATGTTACGATAGCTTGGATTTTTTCGGGATTAGCTTCGGTCCCTCTTGCTGAGACTAGGAACCCGAGAAGTTCTCCTGCAGGGGCTGATGGCGTGTAACTCACACGTTCGTTGGGAACCCCAAGAGGAAGGTATGATGCGCACAGCAGCAAGTTTTCCCTCAGAAAGAAACCAAGGTTTATCGAACCAGGAGGAGCCAAGAAGCACGTTGAAGGTTGATGGCGGCGGGATGTAGTGCGGCGCAACACCAGGGATTCCGGCGCCAACGTGGAACCCGCACAACACAACCAAAGTACTTTGCCCCAACGAAACAAGTGAGGTTGTCAATCTCACCGGCTTGCTGTAACAAAGGATTAGATGTATAGTGTGGATGATGATTGTTTGCAGAAAAACAAGAGAACAGATATTGCGAGAGATTGTATTTCAGTAAAGAGAATTGGACCGGGGTCCACAGTTCACTAGAGGTGTCTCTCCCATAAGATAAAAGCATGTTGGGTGAACAAATTACAGTTGGGCAATTGACAAATAGAGAGGGCATGACCATGCACATACATATTATGATGAGTATTGTGAGATTTAATTGGGCATTACGACAAAGTACATAGACCGCTATCCAGCATGCATCTATGCCTAAAAAGTCCACCTTCGAAGTTATCATCCGAACCCCCTCCAGTATTAAGTTGCTAACAACGAGACAATTGCATTAAGTATTGCGCGTAATGTAATCAATAACTACATCCTTAGACATAGCATCAATGTTTTATCCCTAGTGGCAACAGACATCCATAATCTTAGAACTTTCGTCACTCGTCCCAGATTCACGGAGACATGAACCCACTATCGAGCATAAATACTCCCTCTTGGAGTTACTAGCATCAACTTGGCCAGAGCCTCTACTAATAACGGAGAGCATGCAAGATCATAAACAACACATAGACATAACTTTGATAATCAACATAACAAGTATTCTCTATTCATCGGATCCCAACAAACGCAACATATAGAATTACAGATAGATGATCTTGATCATGTTAGGCAGCTCACAAGATCCAACAATGAAGCACAATGAGGAGAAGACAACCATCTAGCTACTGCTATGGACCCATAGTCCAGGGGTGAACTACTCACTCATCACTCCGGAGGCGACCATGGCAGTGTAGAGTCCTCCGGGAGATGAATCCCCTCTCCGGCAGGGTGCCGGAGGAGATCTCCAGAATCCCCCGAGATGGGATTGGCGGCGGCGTCTCAGTAAGGTTTTCGGTATCGTGGCTCTCGGTACTGGGGGTTTCACGACGGAGGCTTTAAGTAGGCGGAAGGGCAAGTCAGGAGGGGGCACGAGGGGCCCACACCATAGGGCCGCGCGGCCAAGGGGGGGGGGGCCGCACCGCCCTAGGGTTTGGCCACATCGTGGCCCCACTTCGTCTCCTCTTCGGTCTTCTGGAAGCTTCGTGGCAAAATAGGACCCTGGGCGTTGATTTCGTCCAATTCCGAGAATATTTCTTTACTAGGATTTCTGAAACCAAAAACAGCAGAAAACAAGAATCGGCACTTCGGCATCTTGTTAATAGGTTAGTTCCAGAAAATGCACGAATATGACATAAAGTGTGCATAAAACATGTAGATAACATCAATAATGTGGCATGGAACATAAGAAATTATCGATACGTTGGAGACGTATCAGGGACGCCGAAAGAACACTTCGTCGGATTCAACTTGAGACAAAATTTGTCGAGGTTGTCGAAAGTTTCCTTCAAGTCCTCGATTAATGTTGCCCCCTTTTTTGATGTTATGACGACATCATCAATGTACACTTGTACGTTTTTCCCAATCTGTGTTGCTAAGCATTTCTGCATCATCCGTTGATATGTTGCTCCCGCGTTTTTCAGACCAAAAGGCATTGTTTTATAGCAAAACACGCCGTAAGGTGTGACGAACGCTGTTTTGACCTCGTCCTCTTCTTTCAATCTGATCTGGTTATAACCAGAATAAGCATCCAGGAAGGAAAGACGTTCACATCCTGCCGTGGAGTCGATAATTTGATCGATCCTCGGGTGGTGAAAGTGATCCTTTGGACAATGTTTGTTGAGACACGTAAAGTCGACACACATGCGAAGGACTTTAGTGTTTTTCTTCGGGACCAACACTGGGTTTGCGACCCACGTGGCCTCTGTATGCAGCTCCTTGATGAAACCAGCTTCTCTCGGCCGATCAATCTCCGACGAGCATAGCTTTGCGGTTTGGTTCCGAAAAATGCCGCAAAGGTTGTTTGATTGGTCTCGCTATTGGATCCAAGTTTAGGTGGTGCTCGAAGAACTTCCCTGGGTACTCCGTGCATGTCGCCTGGACACCATGCGAAGATTTTCCAGTGCTCACGGAGGAACTCGATGAGCGCGCTTTCCTATGCGAGGTCCATGTTTGTTGCGATGGACGTCGTTTTCTTCGGATCTGTCGGGTGGATCTGCACTTCCTTAGAATCTTTTGCGGTATTGAAAGTTGATTCCTTGTTGGGCCTCCCTACATCTGGCAGCACATCATAATCAGTCATGAGCCTTGACGCTGCGTACTCTGCCTGCATCCCGAAAGTTTCTGATAGTCGATGAAAATCTTTGTCACATTTATCGGCCAGCGCAAAGCTTCCTTTGACTGTGATTGGTCCCTTAGGTCCAGGTAACCTCCAAAGCAGGTACGTGTAATGTGGTACCGCCATAAATCTGGCATATGCTGGTCGTCCCAACAAAGCGTGATACTGCGACGGGAAATCTACAACTTTGAATTCCAACCTTTCTATCCTGTAATTTTCTCGGGTCCCAAACTGAACGTCGAGATTGATTCTCCCCAGTGGGTAACTTGGCTTCTCTGGTGTGATGCCGTGGAAACGTGTGTCGGTTGGTTTCAAATTTGCTAGGGAGATGTTCATCTTCCTTAGCGTATCTGCGTACATAAGGTTTAAATCGCTGCCGCCATCTATAAACACTCGAGATACGTCGAATCCTGCAATTACTGCTGGTAAGATAAGTGCTGATTGCCCTGGTCGAGGAACTTGCTGTGGGTGATCCGCTATTGTGAAGCCGATGTCTTGCCCTGACCAATTTAAGTACTCAACCGTTGGTGGAGGCATCTTCTCTGCCATAAACACTTGCCGCGAGATTACCTTTTGAGCCCTGTTAGATGGCCTAGCTTTCTGAATCATCGAGACCGCGCCATTGTTGTTAGGATCAACATATGGAGGTGGTTGCGGTGCTGCCGCTATTCTGAGCTGATGTCGATTTTCGTCCGTGATCACGGGAGGAGGTGGTAAGTGGATCTCACTCCTGGGCCCCTGTGGGTTTCTGTTTGCTGCTTGAGCATTGGCCATTCCTGCGACTCGCAACATTGCCTGAAAATTGCGACAGTCCTTCTACAGATGTCCTGACTGCCTTTTCCCGTTGCTATCGAGATAAAAATGCATCTGGCACGGCCCGTTCATCATATCTTCGGGAGTTACGAAAGGTCTCTGAAACATTGACCCGCTATTTTGCCTGTTATCTCTATTGTCGCCTTGCTGTGCATTACTTATTTGGTAATCATCTCTATTGTTTCCTCCATTGTTTCCCCGAAAACCAGCCGATATTTGGCCAGGTGCATCGTAACTCGAGAATTGTCGAGGAAATCGGCGTCTATTTTGAAAATTTCGATCGCGGTCCTCCTCTGGGGACCTATGTCGTTTGTTATGTACCGCATCTTCACCATCTGCCCATCTGTTAGCTATTTCCATTAATGCTGATATTGTCCTTGGGTTTGTCCTTCCTAAGTCCTCCACGAAATCTCCTCGTCGAACTCCTGCTACAAACGCATCTATCGCTCTCTCGTCAGATATATTTTCTGCCGAGTTTTTGATGATGTTCCACCTTTGGATGTACTTCCTCATTGACTCATCATGCTTTTGTCGACATGACCTCAACTCCTCTAGTGTCGCAGGTTTCTTGCAGGTTGATCGGAAGTTTTTGATAAACACATCCTCAAAACTCTCCCAGCTGTCGATGGACCCTGGGGGAAGCTTCTTTATCCACGATCTGGCGGCTCCGCTCAGATGTATTTGAATGCTCTGCATGGCTGTTGCTCTGGTTCCGCCTATCAATTTCTATCGTCTCGAGGTAATCGACTAGCCAATCCTCGGGATCTTGCAGGCCATCGAATTTCTTGAAACTATCGGGTAGCTTGAATCCTGATGGAACTCGAGTTTTTCGGACCCGTCGTGTGAAACACGGGAGTCCACACATATCTTCTTCAGCAAGTTCTGGTGAATGCCGACGTTCTCTTCTTTCTTGTCGCGCTCTATCCACTCTGTCCTGAGTCGTTGTGTCTCTGGCTCCACTTGCTCTCGGTGGATCTTGCACTGCTGCGGTAGGTCTCGGACTATTTTGCCTTGCAGTTCCTTCCGGGAGGTGTAGCTGCGAACGCTGCTCCCATGGCTCCACATCCTGCCATGGCCATGTTATACAACGCTTCTCTTGGATCTCCTGGAGGTGGCCTGGACACTAGGATGAAAGCTTGTGTCGCCATGTACCCTGCTTCCGGTGTTTTTGGGATAATATTCCCCCTCGTGTCGATTGACATAAAGGACATGTCGAGGTTTTGGATTAGAGTTTCTCTTTCAGCCTCCGGTATATTTTGCAACCGAGATCTTGCTCTCCTTCGAGCTTCTCTATGACTATCTCCCGAAGTTCCTGATTGTTGACTTAACTCCGCTCTTCGCCTGCTTGACGCGGAAGCTACCTCCTTTCTTCTGTTCAGAGCAGCTATCTCTTTTTCCAATTCTCTTCCAGCTCGAGCAAGCCTATATTGGTAGGCCTGCAATTCTTCGACCGTAGCAGTTGTCTCCATTGGTTCAGAACCATCCATAGCTCTTGCTGCTCTATCCCATGCTGCTTGTGGAAGTTGAATCCTAACGCGTGGTGTAGGCCCGACATATTTAGTGCCCAAACCTCGCCTTAGGTCAGAGGGATCGACATATGGATTTCCCAATTCGTCGAAAGCCTCTGATGTCTCCTCCTGATTGCGACTTGTTTCTCCGATGGCGTAGATCTGATGATATTTTGAGTTCTGAACTTCGCTTGGTTTGGTGACACCATCATAGAGATTGGTGAAGACCTTTCCAATAGAGATGGACTTGTCGATGAAGTCGAAGCTGTCGGTGTCGCTCGAATCATCGCTTATATAGGAGTCCACGGATGACTCGAAGGACATGTCGCTGAAGATCTTGGCGAGCTTTTCACTTGCCCTGGTGCTGATAAAGCTTGGCGACGAAATTCCTCCTTCACTTGACTCTGTTGATGATGCTGAGTTCGAAATATCGGGATCGACCGCCGATGATCCCGACGAGATCGGAATCTCGAGACGATATGATCCTTCCTTCTCGACTCGGAAGTGGAACTCTCCCAACGTCATCTCAATGGGCTCCTCCAGATACGCATATGCATCCAAACGGGAGGGCGGGTGAGGTATAAAATCAACGAGACCAGTTTCGATCTGTTTACCTCTGTCCATGATGTTGCTTGCTACCGATGAAGTCGACGATCTTGAACGTGCCATCGAGATCAGCTCCTTGTCGCCTCTAAATCCCACAGACGGCGCCAATTGACAAGGTATTAACTTGTCAATGCCTACAAGTAGTAGACTAGGGTTTCGTTGGATGTAGAGGGCAAGTAGATCTAGAAGGTTTCAGCCGAAAAGTACTCGACGATGTAAAAACTAGGGTTTTTAAGACAATGATTCCATCCTTTCTTTGTCCCTCGACTCCCCCTTATATAGGAGGCGGAGCCGAGGGATTCGTGATACACAAGTTTACA
This sequence comes from Lolium rigidum, assembly GCF_022539505.1. NCBI lineage: Eukaryota > Viridiplantae > Streptophyta > Magnoliopsida > Poales > Poaceae > Lolium > Lolium rigidum. The sequence continues at coordinate 38,594,172 of NC_061512.1, forward strand.
GAGTCCGGGAGGGTTTCTAACCCGTCCCGCAAGATTACAAACGATGACTCCTATTACAACTCTAGCCTTCCTTAATAGTATCTTGGGCTTCCAAATCTTCTTATTCTTCGGGTCGTGGGCCTTCTGTAAACCCCGGGTACCATCTTCGGCAGGTCCATTGGGTATGCCTATGTCGGGGGGGGGGGAGGCAGCGCCGGTGATAAAAAGGGGATCCCGGGGAGCCTCTCGGGGGAGCAAATGGAGATGCTCTAACCATCTGCACAACCATTCCACACCCACGGCAACCAAACAATGTATCTTCAAGAGTGAACATAAAATCAATGCGCTTTAGAGATACGACAAACCAACCAAACACTCTAAATATTCTTGCAATGGCCAAAGGCTTTTTTGTTATTGTGATACATATAATGTCATAATACAGATTGGAAACTTACCACCCCAAGTAAGAAATCACAAACTACAATAATGCCGACGGCGTAGAATGAGTTAAATCTAATAAAACTTACTTTCATGAACCAGCCTGGTTCATTGGTTGACTACAAAGCAGCCCCGAAACTTCTAATGTACTGGATTGCATAGACAATGTGGCATCACTAGTTCCGCTCACCCCAGAACTGTAGCAAGCATATTCCCCAGTTAAATATCTGCCGAATTTCACTTTAAGATTGATAAGCTGATCAGCCACTTCTGTCATATCAGGCCGGTCGTCTTGATGTTCTTTCAAGCACCGAATTGCAAGCTTGCCAATTGCTTCTAAAATCAAGATATCCTTTTCAGCTACAATTCCCAAGTCAAACATCGACTTCCCGCTCTTTTCTGTCTCATAGATATGGCGGAACTCGATAATGAGGCTACCAGTTTTTCCGTATCCGATTGGCTTTCTTGATATAAGTTCCAGGAGAACAGCACCAAAGCTATATACATCACTCTTTGGTGTTAATAAACCAGTGTTCCTGAACACCGGGTCGATGTAACTTATGGCCCCAATAATGTTCTGTGTAAAATATTCCGTCACTATAAGCACCTTTGATAACCCAAAATCTGATATTTTTGGTACAAAGTTGTCAGCCAAAAGTATGTTGTCTGGTTTGACATCACCATGCCGTATGTGTTTTGAGTGCATGTAGCTTAATCCTTTGGCCGACCCTATTGCAATGTCTAACCGCAGGTCTACTGGGAGACTTTGGTCTTTGACATGTAGGATCTCTCTGAGACTCCCTTTGCCAGCAAACTCGTACACCAACATTGGAACATCCAACTGGAGGCAGCAACCTCTGAGCTTGAGAACGTTGGCATGGGTCATTTTCAATTGCACCTTCATTTCCTGGGCAAATTCCTTCCTTCTAGCGTCATCTACCTTGATATAGGACTTAACTGCTACCACTGTTTTGTCGGTAAGAGTTCCTTTGTAGACATTACCAAAGTTGCCTTTACCCAGAGGCTCCGAATTATTCTTTGTGATTTTGGTTAATTCCTTCTCTGTGAAAATGGTCACTTCTGTGATTTCTTTAAGTATGTTACCCCCATTCTTTTCAAACTGTACAGCCAGTTTTCTCTTGTCGTGCTCTATGCGTGCTATAGCTAGTAGCACAGCAACAACTAAGAGAAACACACCTAAACCGATGCCTGCAATAGGTCATGTGAATGTTTGTAAGATATATTTTTAATATAAGCAGCAGAGTGCATTTATGCAGTTGATTATTGATGATTAATCACCAACAATTAAGATAATCAAGATTAAAAATCGCCCCTGTTCGATGCAGGTACAGCTGATAAATAAGTTCAGTGAGAATCAACATGCATACCTAGGGCAAGCCTTGCTGCAAATGGGGATTTTGGATGGCAAATATTTTCTTTTGGATCACCATTAGCTTCGTAGCCTGCACGGCATTTGCACTCATAGGACCCATCTGTGTCATGGCATTTGCCGTAGCAAGGAAATTCTTGTCGAGTACGAGCACATTCATTGATATCTGCATCAAGAGTAAATACGGATCAACTATATATAAAACTATTTTGGGGACACTATACAGATCGATGGCTTGGAATATTCTTTTTGAAAGAGTATTACTTGTGCATCCGTTGTCGAGATACGGGTTGCCCTCGTAGCCTTCGGTGCAATTGCAGAAGTATCCAGGGCCATTGGTGGAGTCGACACACTTGCTGTTTGCGCTGACGCAGGTGTATCCCTGCATGATGGGCGCCTCGGCGCAGGACAGGGAGTTACCATCGCGGATGGCCCAGTCTAGCCTCAACGGCATACTGGTAATGCTGCCGTCCATATGGAGGTCCTGTGCACGGAATGTGTAGTTGCCCTTCTCCACGATGAAGCCGTAGTCGCAGGGGCAGAACTCCTGGTTGGAGTGCGGCCACATGTCGTCGTTTGTGAACCGCATCAGGTTGTCCGTGAGGCCCGGCGGGATGTTGATGTGGCAGCAACCAATTCCGGCGCAGGCTCCGTCCTGCGCGCTGTTGGCGTTGTCGGTATAGGCGACGCACCCAGTGTAGTTGGTGAAGATCATGGTGTTGCAGCCGAGGACGAAGAGCTCGTTCGCAGTGTCGGAGATGCGGTACACGCCAGTTGGGTTAAGGTCCACCGAGCCGCTGTAAGTATCGATAGCTGCGCCCGTGGAGTTGTAGCACTGGTACGCTACCCGCAGCATTACCCGGGCCTCCGGCCGCGGCGTCACCGACAAGCTCGTTACCTGTGTATTATCACTGGTGTTGCCTAGAGTCGGCTTGCCGTTGTTGCACTGGATCTCGAAGCCAGCACGGAAGCAGCCTTGGCCGATGCCGAACGGGTAGGGGATGTCGACGGTGCCACAGCTCGGCTGGCAGCCTGGCTTCAGAGTCAGGCTCTCAGCGGTGGCCGCAAGAAGCAGCAAAGGCAGTAAGAATGCGGTATGCATCACTGCTTTCTTTCTAAACATGTTGCTGCAAAAAGAGAAATATATATATAGACAAGCAAATGTGAGGTTCACTTCATGGTACGTACGACAGGAGTGTTTCATTTCAGTAGATAACACGAAAAAATAACAACTAGCTAAGCCAACCAGTAAGATCTCTTCAGTAACCAGTAAAAAATGCGGCCGTTATCTTCGCCGTCGACCCCTGTTGTCTTGCCGCTTGCGTGTGCTGCCGTGCGGTGCATCGACGATCTGGAGGCGAGAGCTGCTACTGCTAGGGCCCAAGATAGGCCGATCACGGCCTTGCTAGCGGCCAAACCCTATTTATCACCCAACAACACGCGTTAGTACGCCCCGCATGCGCGGCTGACGATTTTGGGATGCGGCACATTAGTGCCGCCTAGGTCGGTTTCTACTTCGCGTCTACCACCTAGTCATGTCACCTGCGTCGTCTACACCAACTCATGTTGGTTCGGTTTACCCACGCACGCCCCATTCCACCGCAACGACGTTTGCAGATGGGGTCACTCCTATTCGACGGAGTGACAACTTTGGGGCTTCTGCGGATGGAGCCACCGCGATCGGTGAAGACTCTATGCAGAAGGTTGTGCGTCGCAATGCGGTGACAAATCTGGACTCGCATTGTACGGATATTGCTTTCAAGTCTTTTCTTTCGTTTTCATATCTGTCTATTTCTTCTAAGCTTAATAACGTAGGTATCAATATGGATAGTAATAAAAATCAGGTTGCTGTTTCAAGTCTTTTCTTTCCTTTCCTTATGTGTCTATTTCTTCTAAGCTTAATAACGTAGTCTTGAGGCATATGAAATTTTACCGTTTTACGGTTATTTCTAAAACTTTGACTATGTTAGATACCACATATCTAGATAATGAGGAAGAGAATGTCACGTCAGATAGTTAGCTTGTTTCTCATTTGGTTGGCGAGGTGTCAGAGGTTGGTTTAAATCAGGACAGAGCTTTGCTTACTGTATTAGCTAAAAGCATCCAGTCGGAAATCCAAATCTTCCTCTAACAAGAAACTTCCGAGACGGTCAAAACTACCCAAATAGCATAGGTCCTCGTGACTAGGCTAAATATTTTCACTTTGTTAATTGTATTAGGGATCATAATTTAATTTCTTTTTGGCTATTTCTCAAACTGGTAAACGAGATTTCTCACAAAGTATTTTGAACCATCTTTTGGGTGGCATAGACTTTATGTGGTTTTCTTGTCCGCCTCGTGGATGATCCGGTGGCATCTTACTCGGTGTCAAGACATATTCTATGGACGTGTTGGCTCATTCAGATGGGGAATTCCATTTAAAACTCCATATTCGTAACAAAGCTGACAATTTCACATGGAGTCTTCAATTTCACGTGGAGTCTTGTCACCGTCTATGGTCCTGCCTAGGAAGATTCAAAAGCTACCTTTCTTCATGAAATGGGTAACCTAGCAAAAGACAACCCACATCCTATCCTAATAGGAGGATTTTAAAATGCTTCAATTTCCATTCAAGAAGAGTTGAGGCAGGTTTGATAATTATTGGTCCTTTTTGTTCAACGCAGTCATTGACAACTTAGACTTACGAGTGGTCTCAATGGTCGGAGGATAGTTTACTTGGGAAAATAGCCTTCTAGAACCTGCATACAAGAAACTACATCGAATACTACTGGATACCGAATGGGAATCCAAATTCCCTATGGTGTCTATGAGCTCTAGAACGTAACGTAGATTTGTTGGACCATGCTCCCATCCCGCTGACTACCGGATTGTCTAGAACACCATCTACTCGTCGTTTTTCAAGTTTGAACTTGGTTGGCTACACCGGGGAAGGGTTACGGGACATTGTCAAAATGGTGTGGGAAGGACATGTTGCTTGGATACTTCAATATAAAGGTGGAATAATAAAAATAAGTGCCACATGCAAACACCTTATTGGCTAGGCTCGTCATACAACAAGGTTACTTAAAAAATAGAAACAACGACTTTCCTCTATTATAGAAGATCCCGAGGCTTTAGCAGAGGGTTGTTTTCTATCGACGCAAGAAATTGAGCTAAAAAGCCATGAAATGCGCTGATAGCGAAACTTCTGAGAGGAGGAGCTTAAATGATATAAACGGTTTAAGGCCCAACATATCCTTGAAGGGCATTCGAATAAAAGATACTTTCATAGTATGGCCAATGGCAGACATATGAAGAAACTTATTTGATCTCTAGTTCATGATGAGGGCACGATTGGTGACCATGAGCAACTCAAGTCGTATATTATTAATTATTACAAAGGTTTGTTTGGTAAACCTCAGGAAGGAAACTTCTCCTTCCATTAGTCTAGAACAGATGATATCACCTAGAAGAGAAAAATTGCTTGATTACGACCTTATACCGAGAAGGAAGTAAGAAAAGTGATTTTCCAAATAGAATACAATAAAGCCCCTGGTCCTAATGGCTTCCCGACTGAGTTCTATTAGAATATCCGGGATGTCATCAAATTCGATCTTCTGGATTTGTTCAGCTTCCTTCATAGCGGACAACTGGAATTGTTTCGCTTGAAGTTTGGTGAAATTATTTTACTTCCTAAGGTTAAGGAAGAATAAAGAATCAAACAATATTGGTCCAACCGTTTCCTTAATGTTAGCTTTGAAATCTTCACCAAAGTAGCGACGATAAGACTAAACTCTGTGGTTGACCATGTATCTTCAGACGAGGAGGAGGAGGAGCCCAAAAAGGTTTGGAGGTGAACTAGGAGGACGAGGACACGGAGGGGTAGGGCGAAGATGCGGTACCAAAGGAGAAGGAGGAGGGGGGAGGAGGAGTAAGAGTAGAAGTAGTAGGAGGAGGAGAGCGGCTGTGTCTTGCTAGAAGAGGAAGAAACGGTGACGTGGTGGGCGTTCAAGAATTGCTGCATATGGCCGCATCCCAGGAGCTGAAGTGCCGCCGCGTCTAAGACTTCAATGACGGCGAACTGCACCGTGTCTTCTTTGCGAACACCTGATTCAAGGCCGCGATGATGCTTTTGGCAGCGGTAGGCACACGTACATTACATCAATATGAGCCATGCGAAGAAGTGCGGGCGCCACCGGTGACCGTTCTCGCCACCACATCGTTCCTGCCGGCGCATTGTCCCCGCTGTCGTGTTTAGTTATGTTTACTATTCCAGTTTTTAGTCTATGTTTCTCGTGATGAAGTATCTATGTTAAATATTTCCGCAAAGAACATATTTAAATTATACAGTATGTATGTCCAGGTATCCGATATGCAACGTGCTTTTTTTATACGCTATGCTAGTTTTCAGTGCACTGCATAGTCTTAGGGCGTGATTGGTTGTCAATAACGGCCTGGCTCGCACGAGATGGGCCAAAACCGGACGTTTGGAAGCACGGAATAAAAACATTCCCTGCATAGCACGATTCTCAAAGCAGCCTCAGATAAAAAAAAAAGTTGGTCCAAAAAGAACGCTCGAATTGAGAGTTTTTCCGTGGCCAGGCTCACGCGAGCCCAAAATTGGACCCATCCTGGATTGAGTCATACTAGCACCTCTACCTAACCTTATCACTAATCCGCATCATTTTAATCCTTCCCGATCTACAAAATGGTGGGTCAGTTTGAAATACGATGAATATGAAAAAGATGCATATTGATGTTACGAGTCAATTTTCATGAACGGTTTTTGGTTTCGTGGAATATATAAATGACAATTTTGTGTCCCGTTTGAAGCGTTTTTTGACCAAATTTAGTCAAATTTGTCACAACTGTTCGCCCGTTTCAAAATTTCTTCGACAAGTAGCTTCATCTCACTATCGCGCACGAGTTTTGTGTTCATAGTTCTCCATTTTGACATTCGTATACGAGTACATCTACGTCTTCTAAATATATTGTACGTTGTTGTAGATCTACTCGTTTACGAATATCGAAACCAAAAATTTTGAACACGAAAGTAGTGTGAAATGGTGAAGTGAAGCTACTTCCAGAAGGAATTTTGAAATGGTCGACCATGTGCGAAATTTGACAAAGCTCATCCACAAATGGCTCAAAAAGGAACACGAGACCGAATTTGAAACACTCGACGAAACGATGAACCAATGACGGGAATGGAATCACAACGTCAAGGCGCACGTTTTCCATGTAGACCTAGTCACGAATCGATGAATGGTTAGGCAGATTAGAGGTGATTATGATTGAACTAGTTTAGTTAACCACAATCCCAATTTGCATACAACCAAACAAACTACTTCTGGTTTCTCCAACCAAATCCAAGCGAAATTGTTGGCATCTAAACAAGGTACGAAAGTTAACCTAAGTCACGTTTTCACTTATATGGTAGCAGATGGGCTATTTGCATGTGACGGACCGAAACCAGAAATTCCCATAGGAACAACCAATCAGACCCTTAGTGACAAGTGGAAAAGCGCTTGTAACTGAACATGTGCCATCACTGATGGAGTGTATCTATGATGAGCCCAACAAAACCACCCGTCACAGATGATGCTATGTGAAGGGGGTATTCCATACTTCCGTTCCACTCCGACCATTACGACGACAAGGGGTTACCCCCGCCGGCAGGCTGATCCTCGCTCTCAACGACAGATATCATGTTCAATTTCATTGTAGGGAAGGAAACATATGCATATATAATTAATATATTCAATGGCAATTCTTACCCTCCAAACAAATCTTCCAGATGGAGAAAAATGTGAGTAGCAAGCACAAGGTGTTCGCTCAGATGGTCAATCAGGGGTAAAATTGCGGCAACTAGTTCACTGAGAGAGAGAGAGAGAAAAGGCACACGGTAAATAAATTAGCAGGGACGAGTATAGAGGAACAGAAATTAAAGATATATCTGAAGCGATCGATGAAGTACATCCTACCAGTCAGTAGTAGCATATCAGAGCAATGGGCATATGCAGTCGCAGCGCATGGGAGATGTGGAATATAATGGCTTTCTTTGCATTCGTAGTGAAGGTCTGAAGGACATAGCTCAGCCTTGGAAAGTACATGTAGCTAAGCTTTTGCCCGACGCGGACTTTTGAAACCCGGCTATGCGTGAGGTCGAAATCGTAGACAACAATGACTGCTATGGGATTAGCTAGCATGTAATATAGCTTGCAGTTGATACGCAGCCTTTACTTTACCTTATACATAGCAGGCTCGTACAAGGTGCACATGCATCGTGGCCTGCTTTCCTCTCCTTCACTAATACTCGAATATTTCCAAACAACCATATACTTAGCAAACACGGTTGCACATGTAAACTGCAAGTTATCTTAACAACATCGCTACTGCAGTTTACATGATAACGAAAATGCAGTTTACACTAAGTATTTTCAGATGAAACCATTCAACAAATGTAAAGAAAATGCCTATTAACCAAATTTGGAATCTGAATTATTAAAATGGTAACAGCTGCAAATAGAAGGAGTCCAAAAATATTTATAACCAACATACATATTAAGGTAAGGAGAAGTAATTTCATTTCTAGGAACAACCAAAAATGGACTTTAAGTATGCAGAAATATGGACGTTGCAGCTATGACAATTAACAAATAGTAGACATAGTCAAAATGATTAATTTGGAACATAAATTCTTGAACACAATTTTTTTCAATGGTATAGATAAAAACATCCAAATAAAATATTTTGTACTAGTGGTGCAAATAGTCAAAAGTGTTAATTTGGGCTAATCCAGAATAAATATTTGTACTTATGGCATAGATGGTGAAAATGTGATTTTATACTAATTCAAATCAAATAATTTTTACTAACAATGTCCTGTTATAACAATGATTAACCATTGGTGGAGATAGTCAAAATGATCAATTTTGAAACAAAGTTTTAAACACCATGTTGGAGTTAGTTATTAATGACGGGACAGCCAGCCGGCAAGATTTTAATCAATGCAGCAGTAAATGCTTGTGTCCTTCCTGGCCAAACGGTCGTCCCTTCGTTACCCACTGGTGAAGATAGTCCGAATGATTTTTGGTTTGGAGTTAATAGTATGGATTAGCCGGAGTTATGAACAATTTTTTGGTTTGGGTAGTACTACGAATACTTTCTGCTAAACCACTAGCCAATATCAGAATACATGTGCGAGGTGGTAATACGTATTGAATCTATAATCAGCTCAGGGCGGCGATGTCATCCTCGCGCGGAGACAGTTGCGTTCAGTGTTTTCAAGCTTTTGCCCTCTTATTCGGGGCTATTCCCAGTGGAAACATTACTTGAGAGCTGCTCAAGATTTTTCAACAATGGGATAATACGCCGTCTTTTTTAGCTGTGTGCATCGGTACTATCATTAGGGTGTGCGTTATTGCAGAGACCAGATATAATTAGTATCTTTTGATATTAATATATTCCTTTTATCAAAAAAATGCATTCGAAATTTGTATCGGTCAACTAGTTGCAGTGATGGCCATATACAATTCCAAAGACCAGAGCGTTGACGGACACATACTTCTAGATCCATTTAACTAGTTGCACTCATGGGCTCATGGCCATATACATATCCAAAGAAGAGCATTGACTGGCACGTACTTTTGTATTCATTCAACTACTCACTAGCTGTTCTACTATAAGTTGTTCTCCAAATTTAGAATTCTCACTAGTTGAATGCACGTGCGTTATGATGGTTAATCATGCTTCTTTTTTGATTTAACATGTAACCAAGGGTAAGATCAATCTTTGGAGGCACTTGCCGTTGATGTTTGTTGCTGGCTATGTGAAGTAACAATAGGTGTAGTTGTATATATAAGTAACAACAAGGTAAATAGAGGAGGCGTTTTGGCTCATAGAAGCATTTGCATCCATTATGCAAAGTAGTTAAAAACCAATTTTAAAAATATTAAAAAATTCTGACATAAAATTTATGGTGTACATCGTAATATTTTATGTCCGCACACAAGTTTTCGTGAAAAAAGTAACATTTTATGTGACATGTACAAAAAAGACAAAAAAATGTCATGGACGTAGTCGTGTTGTAGCATCAAAATTTATCTTTTTTTACAGGATACATAGAAAAAAATGTCATGTACGTAATCATGTTGAAGCATTTAGTATACTGTTATACTGTAATTGATATACAACTATTTGATTTGTCAAAAACTGTAAATAACCCTGCAAAAAAAATATAGAAAGGTCAGTACAATTAAATGTATTATAGGAAAATAAGCTAGTGACTTTATACCGTTGAGGTGCCTTGTGGCTGCACTAGCACATTATTATCCATGTTCTTTTTCTTCTTTCGAGTTGCTTTCTCCAAATGATCCTAAAAATGATATGTAAAGGCCAATACAATTAAAGATTTCATAGTAAACAAGCTACTGATTTTATACCGTTGTGCCGCCCTCTCGCTGCACTTCTATAGTATTATTCATGTTTTTTTTTCTTCTTTTCGGTTGCTTTCTCGAAGCCACCCACTGGTCTACTTGATTCTTTAGTGGTCTTCTCCTTCACCTTGATACCTTCTGGTTTCGCAAGCCCCTCGCCGTGTTTTGAAATTCTACTAGAGTCGATGTGTAGTCCTGCCACAATAATGTTAAACTAAGTTTTACTTTGGAACTAGTCTACGTAGTACTGGAGTTGTTCAATTTTGGATCAGCTCTAATTTTCAAGCATTTTTCCACCATTTGTGCTAATTGCTCTGCAGAGTTAGCAACCTCGTCGTATGATTCATCGGATTCAGCGGCACGAGCAGCTATTTTTATATACATTTTGCACAAATCCTTGTAGCGATTAGCCATTATTACTTTTGGATCATCATGATGGTTGCGTTTTCTTGTTGTATTCAGAACTTTTGCATCAAGTGTCCACCTTTTCAAGATATATTCTTGAGGGATGTGCTTGATATTATTAATATCAAGAACCTTTAAGCAATGAGAGCAAAGTATTACAGCAAATTCAGATCTCTTGCAACTACAGTTGACCTTTTCTTTTTTTGGAATAAATCTAATGATATGGTCACGTTTTGTGCTATGAAATTTTACTGTGTAAACCTTCTCCTCTGCCTCAATTTCACCGCAAAGAAATGTTTCATAGTTTAGGGTCCGAAGCACTTGCTTTTGAAACAACTTGAATATTGTTTGACTATATGTGGATAAGGCGTGTCTTAACATATAGCTAGCTTTTACCTTTAGTTTAGGACTACTCTGTGTTGCTTTAAAGTCACACCTCTTCAAATCTTCTATCTGAAACTAGCCGCTCAAAATGATGGAAAATAGTAAGCATGTCATATTTAACACTGATGTACCATTTTAGTTCATTGTTCATGCTTTCACTTCTTTGGGTAGTGATCATTTGGGCACAAAACGTATTTCCGTCATACACTAGTGTCCAATGCTCCATTTTCTCAAACCACCTTTTAAGCCACTCATTTTCATGTAGTCCATACTTGTCAAGCATTCCATCCCATTCACTTATAAATTCATATTCCTCCTCTATATCATAGATACAGTGCTGAAAATTGACATTGAACTTCTTATAATCTTTGACGACTCCACCAAGGTGCTTGCAAGCATTTTGATTCATATGCCACACACACAGTCTATATGAAAGATCGAGATGTCGCCTAGAGGGGGGGTGAATAGGCAATTAAAAACTATTGCAAATTTGTCTTGTAAGAATGCGGAATTAAACTATCGTTTAGTTTACAAGCACAAACCCTAAATATGCTAAGCTCAACTAAGTGTAACAATATCAACTAGAGCTAAGCAAGATAGGCACAAGATATATGTAGCACAAGTGATAGCAAGATATATATACTTCAAGCACGATGGCTATCACAAGGAAAGATAGCTCGGGTATAGAAATAACCGAGGCACGCGGAGACGAGGATGTATTCCCGTGTTCCCTTCCTTTGCAAGAAGGTACGTCACGTTTGGAGGAGTGGAGGTCCCACAAAGGATTCCCCGCGCCACGAAGGCTCACCCTATTCTCCGAACCACACCCACGAAGGATAATGGCCCTTTCCTTATGGTTAGCTTTTCCTCCGCTCCGGAGATGGCAAGCTCCACAACCACTTCACAAGCTCCACGAAGGAGAAGCCCGGGCCCCTTCGCAATCTTCCATGAAGAGATCACCGGGGCACCAACCAAGCCAACTAGGAGGTCTCCCTCCAAGAGTAACAAGCTCACGGTCTCTCACTCGAACTAATCGTGGTGGAGAGCTCAACACTATGCAATGATGCAAAGCAAGAACACTAGAGGTGTTCAAGTCCTTCACACTCAAATCCCACCCAAACAACAAATGCTAGGATGAGATTGGAGAGGAAGAACAATGGGAAAAGTCAACCAAAGACTCCAAGATCTAGATCCAAAGGGTTCCCCTCACTTAGAGGAGAAATGATTGGTGGGGATTGTAGATCTAGATCTCCTCTCTCAAATCCTCAAGAATGGGCAAGAATCATGGGAGGAATCAAGGGGGGAAGCAAGTTCTTCAAATAGCAACAATGGAGGTGAAGAAGAGAAAGAACTAGCTAGCTCAAGGTGGAAGAAAGGTCTATTTATAGCTAGGAGCAAATAAAACCGTTGGGGGGGGGGGGGGGAAAGACAGAAAGACTGCAGGAAAAATGGGCCAGAAAATCGCCGCAGCCAGCTGCTAGGCCGGCCGGCTGGATTTGGCGTTGAGGCGTCCGGTGGAGAGTCCGGCCCAGCCGGGCCACCGGCCGGCGAGGCGAGCAGGCCGCGCGGCGGGGCATCCAGCCCAGGCCGGAAGGAGGCGAGCGGGCCACGCGGGGCGGGACAGCCGGGCCCAGCAGGGAGGCCGGTCAGGCCGGGCCAGCTGCCGAGCAGGCCGGCGGGAGCCGGGTGCTGGGCCGGACCAAACCGGGCGGCCCACTGGAACCAACCCGGCTGGCACAGGCGCCAGGACCGGTCACGGCCGGGTGGGCCGGCGCACGGCCCGTCAGGCCGGTCGGCCGGCCGGCTGCTCCTCCCCCTTTTTTCTTTTCTTTTTATTCTTTTCTCTTTTTCCTTTTTCTTTAATAACTAATGCTCCCGAACTCCGATTCGCATGAAACCAATTTTGTTGGAAATATGGAGACTCCTCACAGAACATTTTAGATGATTTTTAGAGAGGGAGTCTCCCACCGTCAAGAAACGGTGAAGACGTCCAAACTCGAAAACGCAATAGAAGATGCATGCGGATTCCGTTTTCGATGAACTTGGGCTTGTTGTAAAGCTAGCAACAAGCTCAAGAACCTCACTACAGAGAAACACCAAGAAGCAATAAGGATATGCAAAGTATGCAAAGGATTGAGCTCCCTAAGACGATGTGATCAAGTTACCCAACCGAAAGCCCCTCTTAATAGTGCGGCTATCTATCCTATAATCCGGTCTCCCAACATCCACCTTGAGACCGATAAAAGGAAAACCTAGCAAGGCCATACCTTTGCCTTGCGCATCCCGTTTGATCTTGATGATAACTCTTCAAGCTTCACTCAAGCCGGAATGCCTCACTTGATCAATGTTGCTTCGTGAAGACTCACAAATGCTCCCCCATACACTATGATGGGAAAGCTCCATTGATGCACATCTTCACATGTCCATTATCACCAAATGGACGACAAGCTTCAAGCATGTGATCCACTCAAGATGCTCATCTTGAACTTGCCCAACTCAACCTTGTATCTTCTCATACTCACTTAAGATAGAGCATGGCTAATATTGAGTTCCACATAAGAACTCCATCTTCATTTCTTCTTCTTGATCATATCACATATATATCTTCATATCGATGATCTTAATGCCAATACACAAGGTATATCTTTATCTTCATGGCATCCATACTTGAATCCAACACATGGAGTACAAGTAGTACCTATGGAATATTCCTTCATATAAACTCAATGAAAAACATTAGTCCATAGGGGTTGTCATTAATTACCAAAACCACACATAGGGGCAATATACCCTTACAATCTCCCCCATTTTGGTAATTGATGACAATCACAATAAGAGGGTTTATATAATGAATATTAGAAACAAGTACGCAACTTATCCGAGAATAAGTTGTATACAAGAGGTTGAATTTGATATGGTCAAGTAACACAAAGCTACTAGCCCATATCAAAACCGGCTCTACTCACACAACTACAACAAATGCAAGGGATGTGAGTAGAACCAATATATATAGAGCAAACTCCCCCACAATGTATGCACGTGTGATGAACATGAATTCATTGCATACATTGTCAAGATTAACCTTTGGGACAATTTCCACTATATATATACAACCATGCAAGACATACAAATATGGAATGCATGAGAGGCAAAACACTTAAGCACAAACCAAACTTAAGTATAAAACCATTCCCTTAAACCCTCTAAACTTCTCCCCCATTGACATCGATTGTCAAAATGGGTGAAAAATTTAGAAGGCCAATATAATGTGAGTTCCTCCCCAAAGTGTGCACTTCTCATAGTTTGAGTGGAATCAAGTGCACATATCCAATGATGAATACTTGAAGGAAGTCAAACTATATTGAGGATCAAAGATTGCACAAGGATAACATGGTGAAGGAAGCTTTAACAAATAAAGCAAGCAATCGAAGATCCAATTGGACAAACAAAGATATCATGATAAGAGATATATGGTGCTCTAAATAAAATAAGAAAGCTCCCCAAGGTTCGTGCACAATTTATAATGTTTGCATTTGAATACATTATGCACAAACATGGAATCCTTACTCCCTATATATCATTTAGAACACAACTAAGATTAAGAGAATATGCTTATCAAGAACAACTTGAGTCCAACAATTACGAGATATGAGTGCATGAAGAAAAACAAATAAACCAAGCACTCATAAATCTTCTTTACCAACAATACTAAAATCAAAAGGATAAGAAGATGGTTGGCAAAGAACAAGGATATAAAGGTGATGGATTAACGCTCTCAGAGTTTCTAAAGTGGACAAGATGATCCATAAAGAAACATGCACACACAAGAGATTAATAAAATAAATAGGACAAGATATCCAAGATGAAGTCATAAAATATACCAAAGGATGTTTGCTTAAGAAGCATATATAGCCTATGGCTCCAATTTTCACTTATGGTATAGGAATGAGCTTCAACAGAGAAAATCTCAAAAACATCACAACTAACGATAAGGGAAGTAATGCTAGTTGGAATGTTTTGAGAGAGGTAACAAGTATCACAAATAGGGATTTATTTCGCAATTTTGTATCAAAATTGCACATAAGAATTCTTTGAGGAATTGATATGCAATAAATTGCTAGAGGGCATATTTGGGTAGATGAAACATAACCATGATTTATATATATTCCCGACATATGCATCTTCTCAAATTACTCAAATGTACAATAAGAAGTTTTACTTTAAAAAGGATTTTTCAAGAACCACAATATTTTCGAAATAAATAATTTCATGCCAAGATACAACCTACAAGAGGTTGGATGCTATATGAGAATGCATGAATTAGATACTTGTTACCGAGATAGCAATGGCTCGATGTAGTAGATAAGAGTTCATCGATCATCCTAGCTTGACTCAAATTCTCATATGGTGACAACACCTTCCTTATAGATGAGACAAGCTTCCATTGCATCTCCAATGTACCTAAAACATCATTCAAGTACATCTTGGTCCCCAAACTTATTGGGTCCAACATGGTTAGACTAACCAAAATATATAGGACACACTCCATATAAATATGTGCATATTTAGATGAAATTTGAATTTCATGCACATCTTAGCCATTTAGGATTTGATGGAGTATATCCTATATAATGGATCAAAGAAAGCAAACATGCTACAAATATAAACAAATTACATATAAGCACGCATAAAGACTTTAAAGATCCAAGAAAGATATACTTTGGACAAAGCACCAAATGAATTGAAGAAGGCATAAAGATGTGACCAAACAAATTTGTTGTCCAAAATATATCAAGACGCAAATCACAAAAGATTTGTTCAACAAAGTTCAACAAATGAACTAAGAAGAAACCATTGAGCATAAAGGATGAAATAAGGCAAACATGCTCAAGGATTTATCTCATTCAAGCAAATAAATCATGTAAGAAAGAATGAGATAGCAAACTCCCGAAAAGAGCAAGGTTCAAACAAATAAACCAAACCCTCTACACTTCTCACAATGGCACAATGTACCGTAAGGAAAAGATTTGTCTTCCAAAACAAACACTTGATATGAATCAAGAGAATTTATCAAACGATTTTTCAAAAGGACAAGGAAGACACATGGGAGCAACAAAGATTTGTTGGAAATAAAATAAGGCAATAAGAAGTAATTCAAGGTGATGGTGATCCATAGATTCAACCACATACAAGGTTATCAATTGTCAAAGACAATGAGTATATTGGAAATAATTTCCGGTGGTGTATTGACAATGATAGTAAGGATCATCTTCACAATAAAAGGCATATGATAAGTATATAGAATTAAGCACTATGCACGGATGAAGATTCTTGATAGCTTCAATTAGTCAAACAATCACGCACGGCAATGATTAGAATAACTTGAAGCAAACGGTGTCCGAATAAGATATGGAGATATGTATTTGAGGAAGAACCGTACCAAGAATTTCTTACTCAAACAAGAATCCATAAGATGAGTAATTAAAAGATTCTTAATAAGAGTGGAGCTTGTTTGAGCAAACATGCCACCTAGGAGCAAGATAATTAAGAGCATCAACTCTAAGTGGCATAACCTCATATGTTCACATTTTCTAGGCTTGTGATATGTACAAAGCATATTACTCCCCCATAATGTGATAAAACATTTCTTCTAAACAAGAGGCAACTAAAATTCGATTAGAGATGATTAATGGACATTTAGAATTTGAATTTCTCATGAGTATGACACACCACATAGTGACTACATAATCTTGCAATATCAATACTAAGTGGTGGTACCCATATACACACATTTTATAGAAAGAGAGATGCACAAAGCATATCACTCCCCCAAAATGGGATGCTCCATTAATCACTCAAAGAGAGCCAAATAAGATATCATCAAGATGCATTAGGCTCAAAACAATACACAAGTATATGATGAGTCAAACAAACATACTTGAATACACAAGATAAGCAATTAAGACACAACACATACATACACATATTTGGTACAAAACCAAACATGCAAAGGGGCAAGTAACTTACAATAAACATGAAGAGTTGAAGTATAAGTTACCGCAAAGAGGAACATTGGATATAAGATATAGATGATGATCCATATGACTTGGCTTGGTCAAAATATAATATATGAAGATCCCTTAATTCTTCATGAAGTAGCCAAATCTCCAATGCCCTCCACACGCACCTATTGATCAAGTTTGAGCTTGTTGGTCCCCAACCAAATTGGGTCCTAAGAGGTTAGTCACAATAGGCTTGGCAACCCAAATGGTCCTTTTCTTGAGACCACTTTGAGTTCCAACAAACTTGGCAAACACATTGCCATCCTTATCTTTCCCTAGAGAATAATCATCATCAACAATTATAGGGTTAGAAAAGGTACCACCTAAGCAAGAAGAAGCAAAGTGCCCCTTCTTACGACATAAGTAGCAAGTGTTCCCCTTTTTCTTCTTTATTGATTTCTTCTCTTGGGGAACAATATCTTGATTCTTCTTGGGAAGTGGCCTATCTTCAACTTGAGGTCGAGCATGAGCTTGACCTTGACCTTGTGGCCGTTTCCCTTGTTGTTTCTCACTCAAGTGCTTCTTCTTCTTCTTCAATGGGCATGATCTAACATAATGCCCTTCAACCTTGCACTTGAAGCAAACCAACTTGGCCGGATCCTTGACTTTGTCTTGGCCCTTCTTCTTGTTGCTCTTGCTCTTGGACTTGTTCTTGTTATTGGAGTTGAATCCAAGTCCACTCTTGTCATTGGGGGATTGTTGCGCACTCAACATCTTGTCAAGTGTGGATTTCCCTTGATGACGCTTTTCCAAGTCTTTCTTCAAAGAAAGGACTTGGGCCTCGAGCTCTTTTATTTCCTCTACATGGTTAGTAGAAATACAAGTACTAGAGAAAGTAGAAGCTTCATTGTTAGAGCAACAAGGCAAAGTGAGTAATCCAACACAAGGTGTATTACTAGTTTGACTAGATGGATTACAAGGACTAGCACATGGCAATATAGCATTTGTAGTAGAGATTGTGCTAACGTCCACATGAGGCTCACAAGATGTTACCTTGGTGATACTAGCCTCATGAGCTAACTTTAGCCCATCATAGGAAATTAGAAGGTCATCATGAGAGCCCGAGAGCTTTTTATGACTTTCTTCCAATTCCCTATAATTGCTAGTTAGCAACTCAAGTTGAGCCCTTAACTCAACATTCTCCTTTAAGATAGATGCTTCACAAGAAGTAGAGTTAGTAGCACAAGCATCAACAATAGTTTTCTCATTTTCATGCATATAGGATTCAATTTTTTGTGTAAGCATAAAATTAGTATGCTTCTCATCTTTTAGCTCATGCTTGAGGAGAGTGAATCTCATTTCCCCATTTTCAACATGGGACTCCAACTCCACTATGGTTTCCTTATATTTATTCAAGGTTTCCATAGAGTGTTCGAGATTAGCACGAGCTTATTTATTACCATGAAGAGAAGCATCTACCACTTCCATATTATGCACCAAGGCATTGTATTCTTCATCATTATCATCATCATCACACTCATCATTAGAGGAAGTGTTAGGAGTCAAAGTAGGAGATACCTTTGATACTTTTTCCATAAGGCACATGTGCAAACCGGTGAATGAAGATGAAGATATTCTTGAATCCTCATTTGAAATCGTGTCTTGATCCATAGAGTGTTCGGTTTCCTCTACATTGTTAGTCAACAACCAACTAGAGGAAATAGAAGCATTTTGATTATGGGAACAAGACAAGGTAAGCATATCATCATGAGATCTATGTAAGCAATTTACACATGATATGCAAGGACTATCAACACAAGCATGTAGATTATTTTCAATGCTAGATGTGTTTAAGTCCAAAGAGAAAGCATTGCAATGGGATAGAGATGAAGAATCATCACTATTGAGCACAATATCAACATTGCAATTTTCCTCACCACTCACCATATCATTACCTCGTGTCTTGATACACGTTGGTGAAGTGGAGGAAGATGAGAACTCATCACGGCCGGAGGAGGAAGCAACTTGGAGCTCTTCATGATGTGAAGGGGAAGAGAGCTCCTCGGAGACACCACCGACCAAATGAGAAATGGATCCACCAAACATTTCCTTAAGCTTGATCCACATCTCATGAGACGACTTTCGCTTTATATATATCAAGAACCTACGAAAATCGGGTCTCAAGGAGAATAAAAGCTCATTATATACTAGAGCTTCAAGATGTAAGTTTTTCTCATCCTCTAAAGATAGATTTTGAGGATCCATCGGAGGAGAAAAACCTACATCTAGAAATTGCTCAATGTTTGGACACAAGGTCCGAAGATTGCAAAGCAAGCAATTTCGCCACAAAAGATAATTTGTGCCATTAAAGACAATTGTGTTATTGTGCAATATACTAGCCGACATCTTTACTCTCAAGGCGGTGAAGCCTAAAACAAGGAGAGACCTTGCTCTGATACCAATTGAAAGATCGAGATGTCGCCTAGAGGGGGGAGGTGAATAGGCAATTAAAAACTATTGCGAATTTGTCTTGTAAGAATGCGGAATTAAACTATCGTTTAGTTTACAAGCACAAACCCTAAATATGCTACGCTCAACTAAGTGTAACAATATCAACTAGAGCTAAGCAAGATAGGCACAAGATATATGTAGCACAAGTGATAGCAAGATATATATACTTCAAGCACGATGGCTATCACAAGGAAAGAGAGCTCGGGTATAGAAATAACCGAGGCACGCGGAGACGAGGATGTATTCCCGTGTTCCCTTCCTTTGCAAGAAGGTATGTCACGTTTGGAGGAGTGGAGGTCCCACGAAGGATTCCCCGCACCACGAAGGCTCACCCTATTCTCCGAACCACACCCACGAAGGATAATGGCCCTTTCCTTATGGTTAGCTTTTCCTCCGCTCCGGAGATGGCAAGCTCCACAACCACTTCACAAGCTCCACGAAGGAGAAGCCCGGGCCCCTTCACAATCTTCCACGAAGAGATCACCGGGGCACCAACCAAGCCAACTAGGAGGTCTCCCTCCAAGAGTAACAAGCTCACGGTCTCTCACTCGAACTAATCGTGGTGGAGAGCTCAACACTATGCAATGACGCAAAGCAAGAACACTAGAGGTGTTCAAGTCCTTCACACTCAAATCCCACCCAAACAACAAATGCTAGGATGAGATTGGAGAGGAAGAACAATGGGGAAAGTCAACCAAAGACTCCAAGATCTAGATCCAAAGGGTTCCCCTCACTTAGAGGAGAAATTGATTGGTGGGGATTGTAGATCTAGATCTCCTCTCTCAAATCCTCAAGAATGGGCAAGAATCATGGGAGGAATCAAGGGGGAAGCAAGTTCTTCAAATAGCAACAATGTGTAGGGATTCGTTGCATAGAAAACAAAAAATTTCCTACTGCGAGAACGCAATCCAAGCCAAGATGCAATCTAGAAGACGGGAGCAACGAGGGGATGAACGAGTCTCACCCTTGAAGATTTCCAAAGCCTACAAGATGAGGCTCTTGTTGCTGCGGTAGATGATCACTTGCCGCTTTCAAAAGCGCGTAGAAGATCTTGACGGTGCCACAATCGGGCAGCACCTCCGTACTCGGTCACACGTTCGGTGTTGATGAAGACGACGTCCTTCTCCCCGTTCCAGCGGGCAGCGGAAGTAGTAGCTCCTCCTTGAATCCGGCAGCACGATGGCGTGGTGGCGGTGTCGATGGAGATCTCCGGCGGAGCTTCGCTAAGCGTTGCGGGAGAGGTGGAGGAGGTGGGGCGGCTAGGGTTTGGGAGAGGGGGTGGTGGCCGGCCACTATGCGGGGTGCGGCCAGCTATGGCTTGGTGTGGCCGGCCCCCTCCCCTTGTCCCTCTTTTTATAGGTGGAACACCCAAGAGTTGGTCTACAAGTCTTCGAATAAGACCCCAAACCAAAACCTTCCATATGACATGAAACCTACCCAAGGTGGGATTCCCACTTGAGGTGGGATTCCCACCTTTCCTTGGGAGGGGGTGGCTGGCCACCTTAGGTAGAGTCCACCTGGGACTCCATGTAGGGATTCGTTGCATAGAAAACAAAAAATTTCCTACCGTGAGAACGCAATCCAAGCCAAGATGCAATCTAGAAGACGGGAGCAACGAGGAGATGATCGAGACTCACCCTTGAAGATTTCCAAAGCCTACAAGATGAGGCTCTTGTTGCTGCGGTAGACGATCACTTTGTTATCACCAGAATTTGACCGAGTCAAAGGTGGGCCGCGATCAAGATGGATTTGAAGAATATACATGGAAGAAAGACGTGAATCGGCCTTATATGCAAAGTTTGGGCTAGTTTGCCCTTGTATCTGTAACATAGTAGATTACGTGTCGGTTAGTTAGAGTTTGTCTCGTGCACGGTGGGGATTATTCCCACGTTAGAAAGTCCCTTGGACTATAAATATGTATCTAGGGTTTATGAAATAAACAACAACCAACGTTCACCACAAATCAATCTCGGCGCATCGCGAACTCCTTCGTCTCGAGGGTTTCTACCGGTAAGCATCATGCTGCCTAGATCGCATCTTGCGATCTAGGCAGCATAAGCTTCTTTTTTGTTCATGCGTTGCTCGTACTGAAGCCTTTTTGATGGCGAGCAACATAGTTATCTTAGATGTGTTAGGGTTAGCATTGTTCTTCGTATCATATGCTGTCGTAGTGCAACCCTTATACATCTAGCCGCCCTTACACCTATCTTAGGTGTAGGGGCGGCACCCCGCTTGATCATTATTTAGTAGATCCGATCTGTTACGGTTGCTCCTTGTTCTTCAAGGATTAGTTTAATATCTGCAATACTTAGGCCTTACAAAGGGTTGGAGGATCCAGCGACGCGCAGGGTGTCGTTTGCTAGCCCTAGACAGGATGTTCCGAGGATCAACCTCGTGTTGGTTTTTAGGCCTTGTCTAGGACCGGCTTACGATCACCGTACGTGACCGCGAGGCCCAATCGTGAGTAGGATGATCCGATTATGCGGTGAAAACCCTAAATCATCGTAGATCGCTTTAGCTTTATCTTGATCAAGCAGGACCACCATATATTCGTGCACCTCGTACGAATCATGGGTGGATCGGCTCTTTGAGCCGATTCACGGGATAACCTCGAGAGCCGATCGAGGCTCGTATTTAATGTTTACGTGTATGCCATGCAGGAAACTAAGCGAGGCATCTCCATCACCTTCCCGACCAGGTATAGGTCAGGTGGCACGCCCTGCACCGAGCATCGGACGTGCGTACCGCAGGCTTTGCGGGCCGTCGCTCGGAGGGACCAGGGCCAGCCGCAGCCCTAAGTTGTTCCCGGCTCTACTCGTGTTGCCCGTCGCTGCTCGCCGGTGGGTTTCCGACCGCAACACATTCTCGGCACGCCCGGTGGGACAAGCTTCGTCATCAACCACATCGCCATCTACATCCGAGATGGCGGACGGCACCCGAGTCACGTACGAGGATCCGACCGACGAGCTCAAGAAGAAGTATGACGAGGTCAAAGCAATCCTCGAAGCCGACCTCATCGGCTCTTTTCACGAACCCGTTCACATGGCATCAGGTGGAAGGGGTTCTCGCCTGATGGTGCGCTCGATGGGATAGACCTCTCCGCCCGTCAGAAGAACGCACCAGGTCCCTACGTCAGGAGATCAACTACTTGGTGGCTCACTTGCTGCACCGCCACTCTGAGAACCTGGTGAACACTTTGGAGCGTGTCGCTCTCCGGGTGATCCAGGAGATCATGAGACACCAGTACTCTCCGTCAGGACCAGCTCTCGGGACACACCAAGGAGAGATGCCACTCCAGTCCCGTCCACCGCTGCCATTTGCGTTGGCAGCACCAGAGGTGCCGAATTCACCGGCATTCGTCGTCTACAAGATCGGTGGTGACCCTAGTGACTGCCAGTTCTTGCATGAGGCGCCTAAGGAGATCCCTCACGGTACATGTGCACATACGTGCCGGACTGCGATAGCTCGGGCACTCACAAACCAGGCCGCAACAGCAGGGACTTCTGGGAAAGCAGGAGGAACGTCAGCGACAGATCTTGAGAAGCAGACGTGGCTAGCTAAATATGCCACCCCGACGAACCTCCAGAGCTCAGCTCCTGCAGTTGGCTCAGAGCTGGAAAAGCAAGCATGGCTGGCTAAGTACGCCACCCCGGCGAATCTTCAGAGTTCGACTCCTACAGCCAGCACCGTGGATCAGATCAGCACGATCCTGAGGGACCGGTTCGGCATGGTGCCGAAAAGGAGGACAATCGGCTATTCCAAGCCGTACCCCGATGAATACGAGTTGGTCCCACTACCACCCAAGTATCGGCTCCCTGACTTCTCCAAGTTCAGCGGATCAGATGGTTCCAGCTCCATCGAGCATGTGAGCCGATATTTGGCACAGCTAGGAACGGCCTCAGCGTCGGATCCACTGCGCGTGAGGTTCTTCGCACAGTCCCTCACGGGATCGGCTTTCGGGTGGTACACTTCGTTGCCACCGGACTCGATCCGGACTTGGAAGCAGTTGGAAGAACAGTTCCATATGCAGTTTCACTCAGAAGCTTCCGAGGCCGGCATTGCCGATCTAGCACAGATACGTCAGAAGCGTGGAGAAACTGTGGCAGAATACATCCAGCGCTTCAGAAACCTAAGGAACCGATGCTATTCGGCTCGTGTGACTGAAAAAGAAGCAGTCGAGTTGGCAGTGGTGGGCCTTGCCTCACAAGTCAAGGATATGGCTTCCCAAGCAGACTACCCTTCACTGGCGCACATGGTTCAGAAACTGTCAGCATATGAACAGCGCCACCCGGACTTGTACCAGGACAAATTCAAGCGTGCGGTAGTCCTGGTTGAGGCGGATGAAGACGAAGGCTCTGTGGGAGATCAAGAGGTAGCAGTGGCTGAATGGACTCGGGGGCAACCCCGTGTCCTGCAAATGGGTTAAGCCACCAGGTCCGCCCAGAGGGTTTGATTTTGACGTGACCAAAACTGAGCAAATATTCGACCTCTTACTCAAGGAGAAGCAGTTGAAGATACCCGAAGGCCTCAAATTCCCCACGGTACAGGAGCTGAACGGAAAGCCATACTGCAAATGGCATAACTCGCTCTCCCATGCCACCAATGACTGCAGGGTGTGGCGTCAGCAGATCCAAATGGCGATAGAATAAGGACGTCTGATTTTCAACCAGTACGCCATGAAGGTCGACACTCACCCCTTCCCCGCCGTTAACATGGTGGAGTGCACTTACCCTGAAGGTTGCCAGCCAGGATCCTCGTTCAGCATCAACATGGTAGGACCTGGGCACCGCTCTGGCAAGGATGGAGACGAGGGCAGCTGCTCTCGTAGCAAGGACACAGAGGAGGCCGCTCCACGCGATCGGCTCCGGCACGATGGCAAACGCTACGTTACAGAGGGAGAAGTGAAGAACATAAGATATCAGCGACCTCTCTCTGATCACCTCCTCAACAAGTATGTGAGTCAATATAGCCAACGCCGATGATCTAGCGACGATGATAATAGAGATCGTCTGGATAGAGACGCCAGGAGACATCATCGGCATGATCGCGATAAGGAGGAGTACGAGCGCCGTGCCAAGGAACAATCAAGGGAGCAAGACGACGAAGATAGGCACTGGGACTGTCCCTTCTTCAGACACTGCTGGGATTCAGGAATGAGCCGATTGCCTACAATCGGCAATTGCCCAGAATGTAACCAGAAGAAGAAGGAGGCAGCCAACGTGTCCGTGTTCCAACGCTTAGGGCCTCTCCCGCCTCGAAGCAAACGCGCTGAGTCCCCTCGGATGGAAGATCTCGAGGATTTGGAAGGCGAGGGAGAAGAAGAAGAAGACAGTACCACCGGCCAAGGTGGTGCCCCGATGGACTCAGCCGTTCCCAAAAGCGTAGGGTTCAGCGATTGCGCGGCTTGGAGGAAGCCGAAAGGTTATACCTGCACACGCTAAGGAAGGCGCGGCCTGATCTGGCCGCGAAAATTCAGCAAACCCTGGATGAAAAGGGTCGACCACGGAAAATGGAGTGGCGCCCCAAGCAAAGGAAAGCCGATGATGAGACATCGGCTGGCACAAACATGGTGCTCATCCTTCCGACGGAGTTTAGTGCTCCAGGATTACACGAGGCACCCAATTTTGACGACTGCGAGCACATCAACGTGACGAAGGGCAGGGTTAGGCTGGTCTTATCCACTGGCCTGACCGTGTAGCAAGAGCAATCCGATGAGCAAACGTGGCGAGGCCGATCCTTGGGATCGGCCCCAAAGATATATGAAGGAAAAGCACAACGCCTTTATTGAGCACTTCGATCAATATGGAGGCCGATTCCAGCAATCGGCCAAAATTATCCTCACCACATGTTCTGCTTGAATCTACTGGGCAGCGGTTTACGTCGGCTGATGAGTCAGGGAAAATCAACATTGGTCCTACCGAAGCCGACGTGCAAATACGGTGTCTTGGCTAAATTACAGAGCCGATATCTGCAGTTCCCTGACAGATTCGGCTCGGGGGGCACCTAATCAGGTGAACGTGTGAAGCGAACATGTGCAGAAGAACATGTGTGCAGCGAAATGTTGGGGGCCGATAGAAAAATCGGCCAGTAAAAAAAAAATATACTCATAGCGGGTATACAGCCGATGCACAGACATCGACTTTAGAATAGAAAGCCGATGCATGGCCATCGACTCAAGAGGTACAGCTGATATAAGCAGAAGCCCGATGGAGCAGTTGTTGAGTTACAAGGAGAGGCTCTACTGGATGAATTCCTTCTCAAGACCTCCAACTCCTTCTGCAAGTCTTCAAGTTCAGCCGTGCCAGTGTAAGCATGCAGATCAGGTTAAGGGTGAGTCCAACAAGGGGAGCATACCTATCCTAGGAGCATGAGCACAGCCGATGACAAATCAAGCGGCTATAGCATTTTTGTCTGGCGTGGACCAGGGTGGCGGCTTGGTCGATGTCACTTTCAGAGGTTGTCACGTCCAGAGTCTTGGAGGGCACAGGAAATTCAAAACATCCTCACCACAAGTTGCATCAGTCTACCAAAGATGGTGAGCCGATCTGATCAGCAAGGCGCAGAGGATTGAACTAGGAGGAGTCGGAAGGCCATTATAGTTGAGGTTTCTTAGTTCAAGGAACGGATTTGCTGATCTTCCGAACCCTTTCAGTGCGTCGGTTCTTTGGGCGTAAGCTTTCCTGCCGCGTTTTGACGGGAGCTGAAGAAGCTCGGGGGGTAGCTCGCCCTGAATTTTTTTTGCTCTGGAGAGCCGATTTTGTTGGAATCGGCTGGTTATGCATTATAACTTGGAAGCCGATGGTAACACATTTGGCTGATTCATCACTGTTCTCGCCTTGGATGAGGCTTGGGGGGCAACTCGCCCGAAAGGTTCTTGGCTCTGGAGAGCCAATTTGGTTGGAATCGGCTGGCTCTACATCGCAACTGTTCTGAAGAGTGGTGCTTTTGTTACAGAGTTATCAGTTTCAGCATCCAAGCTGATTCAGTGACAGTTCCAGGGTTCTCTTAAAGACGCCTGCTCAAGACCAAATCGCAGGCCTGCTGCGATCGGCTGTGCCAGATGCTGTCGTCATCGGCCTGTCTCGCAGATTATCGTGAGAGACCGATGTGTTGCCATCAGTCCTTGAGCATTGATTAGGCTAACGGTCGACAAAGTCAGATGAGGAAAAGTCGGCTAAATCAGCATAGAGGACATCGGCAAAATCAAAGGAAGTTTTCATTAATAATAAGATTTCTTACAAAGAGAAGCCGATTGTTCAACAAAAGGGAACGGATTACTACTGCTAACCCTATGCTAATAGATCCCTACTCTAAGGGCTGTTGCTGTCTTCGCCGTCGCTGGGGTAGCTGCCGTCATTGCTGCTGTCAGCGAGTTCCTCGTTGCTGCTCATCGTGACCTTCAGCGGGGCTTCTTCCTCGTCATCATCATCGTCCTCGTCTGACCAAGCCCAGCCCCGGATGCGTTTTGGCGGCGGTTCGTCGGAGGAGGTGTCGTCCTCCTGTTCCTTCTTCATGTCGGAGGAGATGTCTTCGTCTTCGTCATCCTCTTCCTCTTCTTTGGTGACGGAGGTGAATTTACCCCGGAAGGGAGGGTCGTCGTCGTCGCTCTTCGCCTCCAGTGTTCCATCAATCAGGAACCAGAGGTCATCTTCCCCGTCAGTTAGGGGCATGGCCCCATCTGACCAGACGAGGTCCTCGCCCTCTGGCACGAAATCGAAGTCCCACTCCCGTTCGTCCCAATGCTTGGGAGCGTGCTTGTTGTACGCCTCCATCTGGTTGTGCCCTGGGATCGACTCGCTTGAGGAAGAGGATTGGAGAGAAACGGAAGAGGAGAAAGAGGACGACATGGCTATGGAAGGAGAGGGTTTTTTGGTGCCGATAGCCAGAATAGAGGAAGGGGATGAAGAGGGCTAATCAGTCGGCACGGTTAAATAATGAGGAGCCTAGTGGAGATTTAATGCCATTGCAGTTTCCGAGGAAGTGATGCTAAAGCTATCAAATTTTGCAGAGAAGTTGAGAAGACAAGGTGTCATGATGAAGGATACTGCAACGGTTCTGCTCTGCCACGACATGACCCGACGAAGAAAAAACAGAGTGATTTTGGAATTATCAATTCCAAAACCAGGGGGGCATGTGTTATCACCAGAATTTGACCGAGTCAGAGGTGGGCCGCGATCAAGATGGATTTGAAGAATATACATGGAAGAAAGACGTGCATCGGCCTTATATGCAAAGTTTGGGCTAGTTTGCCCTTGTATCTGTAACATAGTAGATTACGTGTCGGTTAGTTAGAGTTTGTCTCGTGCACAGTGGGGATTATTCCCACGTTAGAAAGTCCCTTGGACTATAAATATGTATCTAGGGTTTATGAAATAAACAACAACCAACGTTCACCACAAATCAATCTCGGCGCATCACCAACTCCTTCGTCTCGAGGGTTTCTACCGGTAAGCATCATGCTGCCTAGATCGCATCTTGCGATCTAGGCAGCATAAGCTTCTTTGTTGTTCATGCGTTGCTCGTACTGAAGCCTTTTTGATGGCGAGCAACATAGTTATCTTAGATGTGTTAGGGTTAGCATTGTTCTTCGTATCATATGCTGTCGTAGTGCAACCCTTATACATCTAGCCGCCCTTACACCTATCTTAGGTGTAGGGGCGGCACCCGCTTGATCATTATTTAGTAGATCCGATCCGTTACGGTTGCTCCTTGTTCTTCAAGGATTAGTTTAATATCTGCAATAGTTAGGCCTTACAAAGGGTTGGAGGATCCAGCGACGCGCAGGGTGTCGTTTGCTAGCCCTAGACAGGATGTTCCGAGGATCAACCTCGTGTTGGTTTTTAGGCCTTGTCTAGGACCGGCTTACGATCACCGTACGTGACCTCGAGGCCCAATCGTGAGTAGGATGATCCGATTATGCGGTGAAAACCCTAAATCGTCGTAGATCGCTTTAGCTTTATCTTGATCAAGCAGGACCACCATATATTCGTGCACCTCGTACGAATCATGGGTGGATCGGCTCTTTGAGCCGATTCACGGGATAACCTCGAGAGCCGATCGAGGCTCGTATTTAATGTTTACGTGTATGCCATGCAGGAAACTAAGCGAGGCATCTCCATCACCTTCCCGACCGGGTATAGGTCAGGTGGCACGCCCTTGCACCAGCATCGGACGTGCGTACCAGAGGCTTTGCGGGCCATCGCTCGGAGGGACCAGGGCCAGCCGCAGCCCTAAGTTGTTCCCGGCTCTACTGTGTTGCCCGTCGCTGCTCGCCGGTGGGTTTCTGACCGCAACACACTTGCCGCTTGCAAAAGCGCGTAGAAGATCTTGATCACGGTGCCACGATCGGGCAGCACCTCCGTACTCGGTCACACGTTCAGTGTTGATGAAGACGACGTCCTTCTCCCCGTTCCAGCGGGCAGCGGAAGTAGTAGCTCCTCCTTGAATCCAGCAACACGACGGCGTGGTGGCGGTGGTGATGGAGATCTCCGGCGGAGCTTCGCTAAGCGTGCGGGAGAGGTGGAGGAGAGAGGGGGCGGCTAGGGTTTGGGAGAGGGGGTGGCCGGCCTCAAGGGGTGCCGCCAGCTTGTGGCTTTGTGGTGGCCGGCCACCTCCCCTATGCCCCTCATTATATAGGTGGAACCCCAAGTGTTGGACTACAAGTCTTCGAATAAGACCCCAACCCAAAACCTTCCATGTAGTAGGGAAACCTACCCAAGGTGGGACTTCCACCTCAAGTGGGATTCCCACCCTTCCATGTGGGGGGGTGGCCGGCCACCTTGGTGGAGTCCACCTTGGACTCCCCCCACTAGGGTTGGCCGGCCATGGGAGGTGGAGTCCCTTCGGGACTCCGCCTTCCAAAGTGATTTCTTCCGGACTTTTCTAGAACCTTCTAGAACCTTCCATAAATGCACCGGATCATTTCCAAACTTGGAATATGACTTCCTATATATGAATCTTATTCTCCGGACCATTCCGAACTCCTCGTGATGTCCGGGATCCCATCCGAGACTTCGAACAATACTTCGAACTCCATTCCATATTCAAATTCTACTATTACAACATCAAACCTTAAGTGTGTCACCCTACGGTTCGCGAACTATGTGGACATGGGTGAGAACTTTCTCCGACCAATAACCAATAGCGGGATCCGGGAGATCCATAATGGCTCCCACATATTCAACGATGACTTAGTGATCGAATGAACCATTCACATACGATACCAATTCCCTTTGTCACGCGATATTTTACTTGTCCGACGTTTGATCATCGGTATCACTCTATACCTTGTTCAACCTCGTCTCCTGACAAGTACTCTTTACTCGTACCGTGGTATGTGGTCTCTTATGAACTTATTCATATGCTTGCAAGACATTAGACGACATTCCACCGAGAGGGCCCAGAGTATATCTATCCGTCATCGGGATGGACAAATCCCACTGTTGATCCATATGCCTCAACTCATACTTTCCGGATACTTAATCCCACCTTTATAACCACCCATTTACGCAGTGGCGTTTGATGTAATCAAAGTAACTTTCCGGTATAAGTGATTTACATGATCTCATGGTCGAAAGGACTAGGTAACTATGTATTGAAAGCTTATAGCAAATAACTTAATGACGTGATCTTATGCTATGCTTAATTGGGTGTGTCCATTACATAATTCATATAATGATATAACCTTGTTATTAATAACATCCAATGTTCATGATTATGAAACTAATCATCTATTAATCAACAAGCTAGTTAAGAGGCTTACTAGGGACTCATTGTGTTTACATAACACACATGTATCAATGTTTCGGTTAATACAATTATAGCATGGTAT
Organism: Lolium rigidum; assembly: GCF_022539505.1. NCBI lineage: Eukaryota > Viridiplantae > Streptophyta > Magnoliopsida > Poales > Poaceae > Lolium > Lolium rigidum. The sequence goes on from NC_061512.1 coordinate 38,624,529, forward strand.
ATAAACATTTATCATAAACACAAAGATATATATAATAACCACTTTTATTATTGCCTCTTGGGCATATCTCCAACAGTCTCCCACTTGCACTAGAGTCAATAATCTAGATTACATTGTAAGGTACCTAACACCCATGGCATTCTGGTGTTGGTCATGCTTTGCCCTAGGGAGAGCTTTAGTCAACGGATCTGCTACATTCAGATCAGTGTGTACTTTGCAAATCTTTACTTCTCCATCTTCGATGTATGCGCGAATCGAATGATAACACAGCTTGATATGCTTCAGCCTCTTGTGTGACCTTGGTTCTTGTGCATTGGCGATGGCACCCATGTTGTCACAGTAGATGACTAGTGGGTCCAATGCACTAGGAACCACACCGAGCTCTACAATGAACCTCTTCATCCATACCGCTTCTGATGAAGCCTCTGAAGCCGATATGTATTCTGATTCTGTTGAAGACTTCGCCACCGTGCACTGCTTCGAGCTTTCCCAGCTTACTGCAGCACCATTCAATATAAACACGTACCCGGATCGTGACTTAGAGTCATCGGGATCGGTGTTCCAACTTGCATCGGTGTAACTGGTTACAACGAGCTCTTGGTCACCTCCATAACAAAGAAACATATCCTTAGTTCTTTTCAAGTACTTCGAGGATATTCTTGACCGCTGTCCAGTTGTTCCATTCCTGGATCACTTTGATATCTCGCTAGTCAAACCGACAAAGCATGTGCTATATCCGGTCTAGTACATAGCATGGCATACATGATAGAGCCTACTCGCCGAGGCATAGGGGATCTCACTCATCCTTTCTCTTTCTTCGCTCGTAGCCGGTCCTTGAGTCTTACTCAAGACCTTGCCTCGGTAACATAGGTAAGAATCCTTTCTTACTTTCGTCCATTCTAAACTTCTTTAGAATCTTGTCCAGGTATGTACTTTGTGATAGCCCTATTAGGCGTCTTGATCTATCTCTATAAATCTTGATGCCTAATATATACGATGCTTCACCAAGGTCTTTCATTGAAAAACTATTATTCAAATAACCTTTTGCACTGTTTAATAGCTCTATATTATTCCCAATCAATAATATGTCATCCACATATAATATCAGGAATGCTACAGAGCTCCCACTCACTTTCTTGTAAATACAGGCCTCTCCATGACACTGTATAAACCCGAAGTCTTTGATCACCTTATCAAAGCGTCGGTTCCAACTTCTCGATGCTTGCTTCAGTACATAAATTGAACGCTGAAGTTTGCATACTTTGTCAGCATTTTTAGGATCGAAAAAACCTTTGGGTTGTACCATATACAACTCTTCCTCAATGTCTCCATTAAGGAACGCCGTTTTGACATCCATCTGCCAAATCTCATAATCGAAAAATGCAGCTATTGCTAACAAAATCCTCACAGATTTTAGCTTCGCTACAGGTGAGAAAGTCTCATCATAGTCAACACCTTGAATTTGTCGGAAACCCTTTGCGACAAGTCGAGCTTTATAGACAGTAATATTACCATCAGCATCTGTTTTTCTCTTGAAGATCCATTTATTCTCGACAGCCTTGCGGCTATCAGGTAAGTCTACTAAAGTCCATACTTTGTTATCATACATGGATCCCATTTCGGATTTCATGGTGACAAGGTATTAATTTGTCAATGCCTACAAGTAGTAGACTAGGGTTTCGTTGGATGTAGAGGGCAAGTAGATCTCGAAGGTTTCAGCCGAAAAGTACTCGACGATGTAAAAGTTAGAGTTTGAGAAACAATGATTCGATCCTCTCTTTGTCCCTCGACTCCCCCTTATATAGGAGGCGGAGTCGAGGGATTCGTAGTACACATGTTTACAGAGTCCGGGAGGGTTTCTGACCCGTCCCACAAGATTACATTTTACACTTCCTTTTACAACTCTAGCTTTCCATAGCTACATCTTGGGCTTCCGAATCTTCTTATTCTTGAACACGTGGGCCTTCAGTAAACCCCGGGTACTATCTTCGGCAGGCCCATTGGGGATGCCAATGTCAGTAGCCCCCGAGATTTTGTTTGAGTCGTAGAGTCAAGGAAAATCTCCACTTTTATATTTATTCGATATCTTTGAACTTTACCACATATCTTTGCATACGAATTTCTATATTGTACAGGGATAATGGTAGTTGGGGCTAGTTCATCTGACGGATCAGTGTACTAGTTAACCGCTCTAGTGGCAATCCGCAAAAACCTACTTCAAGATCACGTCCCTGGACATGATCTCGGGATACTGGTGTAAACTTCGACAGGTGCCGCTTAAGGTCTTACCATTCTGTGGAGTCCCAGTCATATTTATCGGGTACCTAACGCGTCCATTAGGATTTTTCTTCGTATCTGTTGATACGGAAAAAAAGTAGCAAACCGACGTCAGAGACGGCGCCACGCCACACAGAATGGATCTGGGGTCTTACCTTCGCAAAGTTTTGCGGCATTCAGAAATTATTCGCAACTTTGGCGTTCTGAGAATATATTGTCGAGTGCTTATTCGGCTGCTGGAATAGCACATTTTATTGAGTCAACGGATGACTTATATTGTTCTCCCGATGGGAGTATAGGTAGAGTTATTTACATAACTCGAAATATGCTCCCTTTTTCTTCTTTTTCTTCTCTCTTTTTATAATTTCATCGGGCACGCGAACAGCGTTCCCGATGGGAGTAGCCCCCGAGGCTACAGCCAAGGACTAGTGCTTGGTTGTAGGCTCAACACCTTAATGCGTCGTGTCGCTATATTGTCATTCTTTCTCGAACTTTTATCTCTATCGGGTGCGCGAACAGCGCTCCCGATGGGAGTAGCCCCCGAGGCTACAGCCAAGGACTTGGACTTGGTTGTAGTCTCCACACTTTATGCCGGTATATTGTCGTTCCTTCTCGAGCTTTTATATTTATCGGGTGCGCGAACAGCGCTCCCGATGGGAGTAGCCCCCGAGGCTATGAACAAATGCTTGCGTTTGATCATAGGCTCCCGCAATTTCTATATTGTCATACTCGAATTTTACTTTTTTCCAAAGTAGCCCCCGAGCATTTGGGCAAAAACTTGTATTTGATCAAAGGCTCCCGAAGTAATAATTTTCCTTGCCGCCGATCTTCTTATTTCATACTTGTCGAGATTTTCCCCTTGGTCAAAGTGAACTCAATGCTGACGATAGCCGCGATCTTTGCATCCGAGAAACTCGAGTACTGATGTCCCTGTCTTGTGGGTCCAAAGTTCCTACCATGTTGACACGTCGTGCAAGTGGGGGACACACGTCCTCCGCTTTTCCTGGCGCACGTACTGTAGCGCATGTTCTGTTCCATTGAAGTAAAAATACCGTTTTACCCTTTAATTACGAGCTCCTTGTCCACCGCACGATTTCTTCATCCGACGGTGCGTCGATTCAGCACACCTTTATTTAAGGTCATCGTCTTCCTCCTTCCACACTTTTGCTCGCGCCGTTCCTCTGCTTCCCTTTGCGAAAAATCTCCCCTTGCGCCCATAGTTCTTAGAGCTCCGCCTCGCTCGCCCTGTGCTACTCCACCATTGTTGATGCCACCGCGCAAGCTCACCCGGCACACTAACCCAGAATCCGTAATGGCTGCCGCGGATCTTGGAAGCGCGGAGTGGGAGAGATCCAAAATCACCTCCCAGGACATCAACCTGCTCAAGAAACTGGGGATCAGCAAGAAGCCAGACGCGCTGCGCTTCCCCAGCGAGGAAAGCTACCCAACCCCTCCAATGGAGTATCGGGTTAGTTTTGTTGATCATCTCATCCGCGGCCTCTCCGCCCCTATCCACAATTTCCTTCGAGGGTAGCTTTTCATGTATGGATTGCAACTCCATCATCTCACCCCCAACTCCATTCTCCACATCTCAATCTTTATCACCCTCTGCGAGTCCTTCCTTGGAGTCCAGCCTAACTGGGCTTTATGGAAGCGTCTCTTCTTTTGTCGCCACAATGGCTCTGCCAACGTCGCCTATAACATAGGTGGCGTTGTTATCTGCGTCCGCCCTGATGTCGAGTATTTCGATGTCAAATTCCCTGATTCAGTTCAAGGGTGGCGTAAAAAATGGCTGTACATCCATGAGGAGAACCACGGGTCTATTGAAGACAATATTCCTCCTTTTGATGGTGCCGAAAGAATCTGTCGCCGACGTTCCAGGGATGCAGATTGTCAACACCCGGATTTTTAAGTCCAGATGCCTATTATATCATACATCGCAATCCCAGGAAGATTGTTTTTGCGAGACATAATGGTAAGTAGTACAGAGTCATCATTTATTACAACACATACTTGTCTTACAACAATGGATCACATGATCCAATATTACACAAATAGATTGTTCAACATCACAAATAAGTAGCGGAAGCATAGTAGTAGTGGGCTATCTATTCCACAGGCAACGCTTGACGTTAGAAGACGATCCTACACTACAAGAAAAGTTCTGATAGACAACGTCTCAAAATCGTCCGCTAAGGGGTGTTTTTCGTCGCCTATGGGCCTAACCCGACGATATGGGTTCTGTTGTCGAAACTGCGTCAGGCAAAGTCCTACCACGTATTTTTCGGTCCGTCGCGCTTGGGTGCCCTTCCGCCACGGAAAATCGGACCGTTGCAGAAGTGTTTCCGGGAGCCCGTTGACTGCTGACGTCATGCAAACTGACACGTGGCAGACACCGTTAACTGGCAGTTAACGGCGTTAACCGTTGAAACCCCGTGGTAGATGGTAGGCCCACACGAGGCCTGCCACGTCTTAAGCGGGCCGGCCCATTAAGTTTGCGGGCCGGGCCAGCTGACTTAGTTTGACCGGTCAACTATATAGCTGGGCTGGTCCATTAGTTACGTGGGCCGGGCCTAACCTCTAAGGTTGACTGGTCAAAACATTAATGGGCCAGCCCACTAAGCATGTGGGCCGGGCCGAATGCACTCGTTTGACCGGTCAACAGGCAAAAGGGCCGGCCCACAAGACATGTGAGACCCACTTTCCTGTTATCGGGCCGGCCCATTTACCTAGTGGGGTCCACCTTAAAACAACTAGGCCGGCCCAAGAAGTTGTTGGGCCGGCCCAATTAGCATGTGGGTCCCACTTTCCTGCTATCGGGCCGGCCCATTTAGTACGTGGGGTCCACAATAGATCAAATGGGCTGGCCCAACAAGAAAGTTGGCCGGGCCAAAACACAGGTGGGTCCCACTTCCCTGTTAAAGGGCCGGCCCATTTAGTATGTGGGGTCCACCATATAGCAAGTGGGCCGGCCCAACAAGATAGTGGGCCGGGCCAAAAGCACAGGTGGGTCCCACTTTCCTGTTAAAGGGCCGGCCCATTTAGTATGTGGGGTCCACCATATAGCAAGTGGGCCGGCCCAACAAGATAGTGGGTCGGGCCAAAAACACAGGTGGGTCCCACTTTCGTCTTAAAGGGCCGGCCCATTTAGTATGTGGGGTCCGCCATATAGCAAGTGGGCCGGCCCACCAAGATAGT
>NC_061512.1:38630103-38668063 GCF_022539505.1 Lolium rigidum
GGCACGGGACCAAAAGAAAAATGAAGTAACCAGAAATTAGGGGGTGCAAAAAAATCCAAGAAAAGAAAGATTTCAATTGGGCTGCATCTGGACATCTGGGCCTTCGAACTATCCTGCTAGGCCTTTTGTCTTGTACAATTTCAGCCCACTCCAAAACAGGAAAGTCAGATTTATCTAAAAAACAGGAAAGTCCTATGCTTCGCAAAAAACAAAAAACAAGGAGATTCAACATATAAGTTTGTTTATGAAAAATAAATATTTAATCTATCCGCTTGCAATAGCTCAGAGCGAAGTACACTGTTTATTGTCTGCAAAATAATCAAGATATCGCATGTTTCCTGTACGGGGAGGCTGACATCGGGGACCCATGAGCCAGCAGCGTCGTCAACGTTTCAAACGTGGCATGAGATCGAAAGAAAAAGGAAATAGCCAAAAATCAGAGGGTGAAAAAAACCCAAGAAAATAAACTTTTATAGCACATAGAGGATGACATGCGGGTCCCATGAGCCAGCAAGGTTCCTCAACGTTTCAAACGTGGCATGAGATCGAAAGAAAAAGGCAAGTGACCAAATATCGGGAGCCAAAAATAATTCAAGAAAAGAAACTTGATTGTACATAGAGGATGACATGCGGGTCCCAATTAGCAGCAGCGGTATCACCGTTTGAGAAGCGGCAGGGGATCGAAAGAAAAAAGGCAAGTGACCAAATATGAGGTGCCAAAAAGAATCCAAGAAAAGAAAGTTTTATAGTACATAGAGGATGACATGCAGGTCCCATGAGCCTGCAGGGTCCTCAACGTGGCATGAGATCGAAAGAAAAATGCAAGTGACCAAATATCAGAGCCAAAAATAATTCAAGAAAAGAAACTTGATTGTACATAGAGGATGACATGCGGGTCCCATTTAGCAGCAGCGGTATCACCGTTTGAGAGGCTGCACGGGATCGAAAGAAAAAGGCAAGTAACCAAATATGAGGTTCCAAAAAAAATCCAAGAAAAGAAATTTTTATAGTACATAGAGGATGACATGCGGGTCCCATTTAGCACCAGCGGTATCACCGTTTGAGAGGCGGCAGGGGATCGAAAAAAAAGGCAAGTGACCAAATATGAGGTGCCAAAAAAATCGAAGAAAAGAAAGTTTTATAGTACATAGAGGATGACATGCGGGTCCCATTTAGCAGCAGCGGTCTCACCGTTTGAGAGGCGGCGGGGGATCGAAAGAAAAAGGTAAGTGACCAAATATGAGGTGCCAAAAAAATCCAAGAAAAGAAAGTTTTATAGTACATAGAGGATGACATGCGGGTCCCATTTAGCAGACAGCGGTATCACCATTTGAGAGGCGGCGGGGATCGAAAGAAAAAGGCAAGTGACCAAATTTGAGGTGCCAAAAAAACTCCAAGAAAAGAAAGTTGATTGCTCATAGAGGATGACATGCGGGTCCCAATTAGCAGCGAGCGGTCTCAACGTTTCCAAGGCGGCAAGGGATCAAAAGAAAAAGGAAGTAGCTAGAAATCAGGGGGTCAAAAAAATCCAAGAATAGAAAGAATTTTGGTTCATAGTGGATGACATGCGGGACCCATGATCCTGCATCGTAAACGGCTCGATCGGAGAGCATTGAAGTAGCCAGAAATCAGGGGGTGAAAAAAATACAAGAAGAAAGATTTCAATTGGGCTACATCTGGACATCTGGGCCTTCGAACTATCCTGCTTGGCCTTTTGACTCGTACAATTTCAGCCCACTCCAAAACAGGAAAGTTCCGAATTTTCTAAAAAAAACATGAAAGTCCTATGCTTCGCAAAGACAAAAAAACAAGGAGATTCAACATACAAGTTTTTTTATGTAAAAATAAAGACTTAATTATCCGTTTGATATAGCTCAGAGCGCAATACACTGTTTATTGTCTGCAAAATAATCAAGATATCATATGTTTCTTGTTCGGGGAGGCTGACATCGGGGACCCATGAGCCAGCAGCCTCATCAACGTTTTAAAGGCGGCAGGGGATGGAAAGAAAAAATAAACCAAAAATATGTTGGTACAAAATCCAAGAAAAGAAACATTTTCGTTCTAAGAGGATGACATGCGGGACCCATGAGGCAGCGAGCATCCTCGGCGTTTATTGTTCATAGAGTCCGACATGTGGGACTCGTGAGCCGACAGCGTCCTCAACGTTTTAAAGGCGGCAGGAGATCGAAAGAAAAAATTAGCCAAAATTCATTTGGTAAACAAAATCCAAGAAAAGAAACATTTACCATTCTGAGAGGATGACATGCGGGACCCATGAGGCAGCAGCATCCTCAACGATTCCAAGGTGGCAGGGGATCAAAGGAAAAAAAAAGGAAATATCCCGAAATTAATTAGGGGTTCAAAATAAATCCATCAAAGGAAACTTTTATTGTTCACAGAGGATGACATGTGGGACCGACCTGCCAACAGCGTCCTCATCGTTTCAAAGGGGGCAGGAGATCAAAAGAAAAAGGCAAATAGCCGGAAATTAGGGGTCAAAAATAACTCCAAGAAAGGAAACTTTTATTGTTCGTAGAGGATGACATGCGGGACCCATGAGCCAGCAGCTTACTCAACGTTTCAAAGGCGGCATGAGATCGAAAGAAAAAGGCAAGTGGAGCCAAAGATAATCCAAGAAAAGAAACTTTATTGTACATAGAGGATGACATGCGGGTCCCAATTAGCAGCAGCGGTCTCAACGTTTCAAATGCGGCTTGAGATCAAAAGAAAAAGAAAGTTGATTGTACATAGAGGATGACATGCGGGTCCCATGAGTCGGCAGCTTACTCAACGTTTCCAAGGCGGCAGGGGATCAAAAGAAAAAGGAAATAGCCAAAAATCAGAGGGTGAAAAAAAACCCAAGAAAATAAACTTTTATAGCACATAGAGGATGACATGCGGGTCCCATGAGCCAGCGAGGTTCCTCAACGTTTCAAACGTGGCATGAGATCGAAAGAAAAATGCAAGTGACCAAATATCGAGAGCCAAAAATAATTCAAGAAAAGAAACATGAGTGTACATAGAGGATGACATGCGGGTCCCATTTAGCAGCAGCGGTATCACCGTTTGAGAGGCTGCATGGGATCGAAAGAAAAAGGCAAGTGACCAAATATCAGGAGCCAAAAAGAATCCAAGAAAAGAAATTTTATTGTACATAGAGGATGACATGCGGGTCCCATGAGCCCGCAGGGTCCTCAACGTGGCATGAGATCGAAAGAAAAATGCAAGTGACCAAATATCAGGAGCCAAAAATAATTCAAGAAAAGAAACTTGATTGTACATAGAGGATGACATGCGGGTCCCATTTACCAGCAGCGGTATCACCGTTTGAGAGGCTGCACGGGATCGAAAGAAAAAGGCAAGTGACCAAATATGAGGTTCCAAACAAAATCCTAGAAAAGAAAGTTTTATAGTACATAGAGGATGACATGCGGGTCCCATTTAGCGAGCAGCGGTCTCACCGTTTGAGAGGCGGCAGGGGATCGAAAGAAAAAGGTAAGTGACCAAATATGAGGTGCCAAAAAAATCCAAGAAAAGAAAGTTTTATAGTACATAGAGGATGACATGCGGGTCCCATTTAGCAGCAGCGGTATCACCGTTTGAGAGGCGGCGGGGGATTGAAAGAAAAAGGCAAGTGACCAAATTTGAGGTGCCAAAAAAAACTCCAAGAAAAGAAAGTTGATTGCTCATAGTGGATGACATGCGGGTCCCAATTAGCGAGCAAGCGGTCTCAACGTTTCCAAGGCGGCAAGGGATCAAAAGAAAAAGGAAGTAGCCGGAAATCGGGGGTCAAAAAAAATCCAAGAATAGAAAGAATTTTGGTTCATAGAGGATGACATGCGGGACCCATGATCCCGCATCGTAAACGGCTCGATCGGAGAGCGTTGAACGAGATGGCGCGATCGAGAAAAAAAACAATGCCGGAGAGGCTGCCATCCGGGCCCTACATCCCTCGGCGGTGCGGATTTGCGTTGACTCCGCCGGCGAACCCGAGAATTCGAGATGCACCACGTCCCGGGCCACCATACGCAACGTTTTGGCCGGTTTCGTCGGGCTAGGTGGCCTCAAAAACGAGAAAAAAAATGTTTTGACATGCACAACGGACAGACCCAAAATCGTCGGCCATGGTACACCAGCAACCACGGCGCGACTTCAACTTCGTCGGCCATGGCAACTTTTCTTGTAGTGCTAGTTATCATAGACGTCCTGTTGTCCGTCATCCTGATACTGTTGCTCCTCTTCAAAGTCTGGCATTGGAATAGCCAGGGCAAAGCCATGAGTACTTTAAAGTACTCGCAAACTAGTACTAAAGTAAAAAAGCTTATTTAGTGGTATTGAGGGGTGCTAAGCTCTAGGTTCATTTGCATAAAGCCAAGTTTTAGTTCATCAAATATTTAGTAAAGACTCCTTATTTGCTAGACTAACTCAAATGGGAACATTAGTGTCATTCCCACAAATCATTTGTGATTCAAGTTCAGAATCACCTTTCAATCCATCATTCCTTTTTAAGATCAAAAATTCTGATAACGGAACAGTATGGCCTTTCCAATCGTCCGTAACCGTGGACACGGCTATTTGAATAGGTTAAACACTCTGCAGAGGTTGTACTCCTGTGCCACAACTTTTGATTACATCCATCGAGGATAACCCCGAATCATCGTAACTCAGTACGCGGATCATCAACCTTAACCTTTCACATATATATACTAGTATAGGCACCTCTCCCCATGAGCTTGGCCTCCCGGTGAAAACCAACTGTTAACCCGGGAACTGCACAGGGTTTGGGTCGTACATTCACCTCATATTCACATCATTTCTCATATACGGAGGCAGCCTCGGCGTAACCCCTATGAGGCTTGTTTAGAGGGAACCCATACTAAAATATACAAGATTCTAGTTAAGCCCTACCCATAATCAGGTATTGTGGGGGTACTTGTATAATTGGAAGGGTATCGCATTCAAACCCAATCATCAGTTTTCATTTCAAAATTCACCAAGTCAACCATGTCACCTTCAAATTCACATTCTTTCTAAGTCATTTCTCTTCACCATGTTCCCATCTAGAGTAGTCAAATTTTATTTGATTAGCACTAGCCACTATTTCATGAGGGGTACTATCTAGCTTGGATTTACTCTAAGCTAAGTTTAAATATTTTTCTACTCTAGACCAAGTGAAGTCATAAATCAACAAGTACTTTGAAAGTAAATAAGCAAAATAATTGCAAGGTAAAACATGGGATAGGTAGTACATAAAATTAAAGTGTGATGGTGCCTTGCTCATGTAGAGCTTTGCATCATGGTGGGTAGCAAGGGTTAGCTTGCCTTGGTGGGGATAGGAGTCAAAGTTTTCCTCCTCCTCTTGAGAGTAGCTTCCCTCCTCCAAGTATTCCTCGTTACTAGCGTCTATATACGAATACGAGATACACAATCACCACACAAATACTTGCATGCTAGACTAAAACACACAAAAGGGTCCACACCACTAATTCTAACATCACAACAATCATGGCATGGTGAATTACTTGGTTTGTTCTTATTTAAGGGAAAAATAATTTCCTATCATTATAAGTATTTATTTGATTTGCTAATTAAGTCTTTGGAGAAAATGATTTCCTCTCATTATATCCTATCAAGATTCAATCTCCCCAAATAATAATAAGGTATGAAATATAGGTTGACCAAAGTCAACATTTCATATCTATTATGAGGGAGTAATAATTTAAATGAGGTGCTACACCTCATACAATTTAAAGCTATCATTTAAATGATTTAAAATCTATAAGTAACAATAATCAGAGGTTTATTAGCCTATAGTCATTTCCTCTTATTATATTACTTAGGATCAAGATTTAAATGAGAGATTAGCTCTCATACTATTTATAAGATTTAAATTCCACAATTTAAATGTACTAGAAATGGCTACATAGCCATTATTTTGATCCAGTACATGATCATGCAACTAACTTGGCTATATTGTTGCATAATCAATTAGAGTACATCATTTGTGATCCATGAGAGTTGGAATCAACTCAAAATCAAATTTGGTTGAATTTTAAATAGAGTTTCAATTTGGAACAGTCCCTGTCTTGTTATTTTTAGCATTTTAATTCTACAACGAATTTGGAGATGGGACCAGTGGAATTAGGTAGATAATTTCTTGGGCTTTCCAGAGATATGAAATTTGCTAAATTTGGTGCAGCAGTTTGAAAGTTATTCAATTTTGAATTTGATACCAGTATTGAAATTGAACTGAACTAATTAAACGAATTTTTGAATGATTGGGCCACGCGGGAAAAGCCTACGGGCCCAAAGAATTCAAACAGCACAGCATGGCCCAGTAACGCGCTAGTGCGAATGGGCCGTCTGACGAGGTGGGGGCCACTCGTCAGTGACGTTTAAACGCCGAAACGGTACAGACTAACGAGGGGCGTAGGATTAGAAAGTCGATCGACGGCTCACAGCCGTCGTCTTCTCCGACGAGAGGGCGAGCGTATGGCGGTGAGCCTAGGGGGTCGGCGGCCTTACCAGCGTTCCCGCGGGCGAGGGCGAGGTGCGCGTCGACGTTGGCGTGGATGAGGAAGCGTCTGGTACCGTCGGCGAGGCGTGGGGAAGCGTCAATTGGCGGCGATGATCTCCGGGTACTGGCGGCCTTCCTCTTCGAATTGGAGCTACTCCGGCGAGGTGGTGTCGAATTGGGTGGTCGAGAGGAAGCAAGGATGGGAGGAGAACGAGTTGGTGTGAAGGAAATGTGCTCGGGGCTCCTCTATTTATAGGGGGGAGGTGATGCCGTGGGTGCTGCAAGGGAGCGTCGACGGCGTGTCTTCTCCGGCGCTCGAAGGGGCAAGGTGAGGACGGCATCTTGTAGGAGGCGTTCTAGCGATGCTTCAGGACTAGCTAGCGCAGAGAAAGGATGAGAGGATGGCTCGGGCGCGTGTGATGAGTGCGGCAGTACCCGCGGCGCTTTTCCGACGAGGACGACGGTGACAAGGCGGCCGTAGTCGTTCGAATGTGTCTACGCGGTAGAGGAGAGGGTGGCGGTGCTCGTTACAGTCGTAGGGATGCAGGGGGAGGACGAGGGCGATCGGGCGAGAGATGCTCTGGCGCGTCCCAGGGCGCGATCACCGCGTGCATGGCACGCTCTGGCAAGGTTCTGGGCGCGTCTCGCCTGGCCAATGTCGTGCCTTGGCGATGCTCGGCCGTGCATGGTGGGGTTCCTTGTGCAGTAGAGATGCTCCAGGACAAGGAGATGGAAAGAGAGGGTGGCCAGAGAGTTGATGCCCACAGGTGGCCGGCATGGTACGGTGGTGAGCTTTTCTCCTCCGTTTTCCACTTTAAACGACGATGGCAAGGACTAAGATTGATGCAGGGGATGCAGGGGGACCTAATGATCACGAGTTAAAGTCGGTTTAGGCAAAAATCCGGCGTGTAATAGCATGTAACACCAAACTGGAACAATGCCTGCAAGGTGTTCGGCATAATGCCCGCAAGAACATTTTTGATGAATTTTGGATTTCTTTTTGGTACAACTCATTTATATAATTATTGTGTTAGAAAGGTGGTGGTGGTGTTCATTTTGGAGTTGATTTGCAAAGTTTCAAATTTGGGGTCATCTTCACTTTGATTCAAAGTCCTCACTTGTCAAAACTCTACTGGTCAACCTGGTCAAAGTTAGCCATGGTGGTCAACATCAAAGTTGTTCACCATCACTTGGTCTTGGATGAGGTGGTCATAGTTGACCAGGTCTGGTTTAGGAATCAAAAGTTAAAAGGGTGCAAAGTGGGGAAGAAAATAAAAAGATGACATATGACCATTATCATATGTGTGTTAAATTTGAAATTTCCTTTGCTTTCATTTTGGTTTCTTTGCTGCATTTTGATTTCTTTTAGTTATATAAGAGTTTTAGAAACCATAGGTCAAGCAATGGTGGCCTATAAAGAAGATTTGCAAATTTGCTCATATGTGTATGAGAGGGAAATTGGAATTATTTTCCAATTCTTTTAATTTTCTCATTTTAGGGTTTTGTGATCTTAGTTTAGGGTTTAATGGCAAGTGATCAACATATCAACACTTATCATGGCAATTGCACAAAAGAAAATCACACTTATGCATGAAACTATATGTGACACTATATGCATAGAGAAAGTTTTTGTTTGTTGCAAATTTTGAGTAATTGACTTTTCTCTCTTTATTTATTTGGTTGAAAACTTGGGATGTTACAAACCCTTCCCCCTTACAAAAGATCTCGTCCCGAGATCTTAAAGAAAACTAGGTACTAAAGAGATCTGGGTACTCAGTCTTCATGAAGTCTTCTCTCTCCCAAGTGGCTTCTTCTTCGGTGTGGTTACTCCATTGGATCTTCAGAAACTTGATACTCCTGGTGCGGGTGGTTCTGAAAGCTTCTTCCAATATGCGAATAGGCACTTCGCGATAGGTCAAATCTGAGTTGATATCCACCGCTCGATGATCGATGTTCTTGAAGACTTCGGTTGATTCCGGTACTTCTAAGCACTTCTGGAGTAACAAGATGTGAAACACATTGTGTACCGCTGCCATTTCTTCCGGTAACTCCAGTTGATAGGACACTTCTCCTCGGCAACTTAGGACTTTGAAGGGTCCGACATATCGGGGTGCAAGCTTTCCTCTAAGCTGGAATCTCTACATTCCTTTAAGGGGGGACACTTTAAGATAGACGAAATCTCCGATCTCGAAGGTCATCTCTCGACGTATTTTGTCGGCGTAACTTTTCTGTCTTGATTGGGCTGTCTTGAGGTACTCGCGGATCTTGTGAACCTTCTCTTTAGCTTCGCGGAGAATATCTGGTCCAAAGACTTGACTCTCTCCGACTTCCGACCAGTTCAGAGGGGTACGGCACTTCCTTCCGTACAGTGCTTCAAAGGGGGCCATTTGCAAACTGGCTTGATAGCTGTTGTTGTACGAGAATTCTGCGTACGGCAAGCAGTCTTCCCACTTGGATCCATACTCTAGCACACATGCTCTCAACATATCCTCCAGTATCTGGTTGACTCGTTCAGTCTGTCCATCCGTCTGCGGGTGATAGGCTGTGCTGAAATTCAGTCGAGTCCCGAGTCCTTCATGTACTTTCTGCCAGAATCTGGAGGTGAATTGGGATCCTCTATCGGACACTATCGACTTCGGGGTTCCGTGCAAGCTGACTATCCGTGAGATATATAACTCTGCTAGTCTCGGTCCTTGATAGGTGGTCTTGACGGGGATGAAGTGGGCGACTTTGGTCAACCTGTCGACCACTACCCAAATAGAATCATTCCCTTTACTAGATTTGGGCAGTCCGGTGATGAAGTCCATTCCGATAGAATCCCACTTCCATTCGGGAATCTGTAGGGGTTGCAACAGTCCTGCGGGGCGTTGATGCTCTGCCTTGACTCGCTGACAGATATCACATTTGGCGATGTAGCTTCCAATCTCTCTTCATTCCATGCCACCAAAATTGCTCTTTCAAATCTTGGTACATCTTGGTTCCTCCGGGATGAATGGAATAAAGGGTGTCATGGGCTTGCTTCTTTCAGTATAACTTGCTTCAACTCTGAATCTGACAGCACGCAAAGGCGTCCGTTGTACCATAGCACTCCTTCTTCATCTATGGTGAATCCCGGTGCTTTTCCCGCAGCGTGGCTCTTTATCCCATCAATGCTTGCATTTCCCTTCTGGGCTTCCTTGATCTGACTAATCAGGGTGGGTTGGAGTTCAATGCTTGCTAGAAATCCTTCACTAACTAGCTCCATTCTAAACTGTTCAAACTCTTGAAACATACTAGGTTGCTCTTCTGCGATCATGGAGTTCAACTGACATGGCAGTCTACTCAAAGCATCCGCTACCACATTGGCCTTACCGGGGTGGTAGTGAATTTCCATATCGTAATCCTTGATTAATTCTAACCATCTGCGCTGTCTCATGTTCAGCTCCTTCTGAGTGAAGATATACTTCAAGCTCTTGTGATCTGAGTAGATCTCGCATTGATTACCCATGAGGTAATGACGCCATACTTTCAGGGCTAAAACCACGGTTGCTAGCTCTAAGTCATGGGTTGGATAGTTCTGCTCATGTTGCTTCAGCTGTCTGGACAGGTAAGAGATTACCTTGCCTTCTTGCATCAACACACATCCAAGACCAATCTTGGATGCATCGCAATACACATCAAAGGGCTTGGTGATGTCTGGCATGATCAGTATTGGGGTTGTGGTCAATCTAAGCTTGAGTTGTTGAAAACTCTCTTCACACTTCTCCGTCCATTCAAACTTCTTATCTTTCTTCAACAGTTGAGTCATCGGTCTTGCTATGCTCGAGAATCCTTCAACGAATCGGCGGTAATATCCCACAAATCCGAAAAATGCACGGACCTCAGTCTGGGTGGTTGGGGCTTTCCATTCTTCAACGGTTTTGATCTTCGAGGGGTCAACGGAAATTCCTCCTGCGGACAAGATATGTCCCAGGAATCCCACTTCCTTCAACCAAAACTCACACTTGCTGAACTTGGCGTACAACTGATGCTCCCGAAGGGTATCTAATACAACTTCCAAGTGATGCTCATGTTCTTCTTCGGATTTGGAATAGGTAAGGATGTCGTCGATGAAGACAACGACAAACTTATCCAGGAAGTTCATGAAGATCTTATTCATGAGATTCATGAAATAAGCGGGGGTGTTGGTCAATCCAAATGACATGACATTGTACTCATACAATCCATATCTGTGGCACGAATCTTCAGTTGATGGTAACCAGTCCTCAGATCAATCTTCGAGAACACTTTGGCACCGGTAAGCTGGTCAAATAGATCTTCTATCTTCGGCAAGGGGTACTTGTTCTTGATGGTGACATCATTAAGCTTACGGTAATCCGTACATAAACGGTTTGCACCATCCTTCTTGTCCACAAACAAAACTGGTGATCTCCAAGGCGACGCACTTGGTCGAATCAGACCCTTGAATAGCATATCATCCAGTTGCTTCTTTAGTTCCACTAATTCTGCCGGGTTCATGCTATAGGCTCTCTAGGCTATAGGTCCGGTTCCAGGGATTAACTCAATGATAAACTCGATATCCCGATCTGTGGGCATACCGGGTAGATCATCAGGAAACACATCAGGGTATCGACAAACGACCCTGATCTGATCCAAGGTGGGTTTGGCTAAACTCTGGTTGCAGGTAAACTTTCTGGGTAGTCTTTCAGATATATGCTCTACTAATATTCCGGTGCTACTAGTCATGGTGATGGCCTTCTTGGCACAATCAATCAGTCCATGATGTTTCAACATTCAGTCCATACCCAGGACTACTTCCAATCCTTGTGTGCCCAGAACAATCAGATTTGCATAAAATTCTATTTCTTGGATTATGATAGGCACATCTTTGCAAATTTTTCTAGCTTTAGTTGTTGAACCAGGTATTTGAACTATCATGACATGCTTCAAACTGATGGGTTGAATCTTACTAGTGCATGCAAAATCCTCAGTAACAAACGAATGCGATGCTCCCAAATCAAACAGCACTCTTGCAGGTATTGAGTTAACAGAGAACATACCCAGCACAACATCTGGGGCTTCCTGAGCTTCTTCCGCACTCATGTGAAAGAGGCGGCCGCTGCGGTTGTTCGGGTTGTTGGGGGTGAACTTCTTGCCATTGGCGACCCGGCGTTGTTGCTGCGCAGGGCCCGAGGTGTTGGTGGCAGTCTTGGCGAGTCTCTTGGGGCACTCGTTGGAGTAGTGCCCCACCACTCCGCACTCGTAACAAGTGATGGTGGATTTGTCCTTGGGGGTGATGGAAACAGCGTTACTCCCATTCCTTGGAGCAGTGTTGGAGGTGTTGTTGTTGTGGTTGGGGGCTCGGGGTGGAGCGCGGTTGAAGTTGTTGTGGTTGTTGTCGTAGTTGCTGTTGTTGGGGTGGCCTCCTGGCCTGGGGTTTCCTCCACTCCGGTTCTGATAACCCGGACGTGGGTGCTACATAGGTGGCTTGTTGTTTCTGGGGGCGAAGCCTCCACTTGAGCCGGGGTGATACTTGTGGGTATTGCTGGGCCCACTCTGATTCATCATTCGGCGCTTGCGGTTTTCATTGGCTTGGTTCAGTTTCCCCTCCATCTGAATGGCGGAGTCAACAAGGGCTTCCAGGTCAGCAAAAGGGATGTTGACCAGCACCGTCTGCATCTCATCGTGCAGACCATTCAGGAACCTTTCCTTCCTCTTCTCGGTGGTGTCAGTCTCGTCCGGGGCGTACCTTGACAGAGTGAGGAATCTGTCGCGGTATTCTACCACGGTTAGACGGCCTTGCTTCAGTTCCCTGAACTCATCCCTCATCTTCTTGATCAAGCCCGGTGGCACATGATACTTGCTAAACTTGAGCTTGAAATCTGCCCAAGTCATCATTTGCCCCGCGTTCAATGCGCGGGCACTTGTCCACCAGGCACGTGCAGGTCCCGCCAGATAGTGGGTGGCAAACAGCACCTTCTCATTGTCTTCCACTCCGGCAACCTCAAGATTGTTCTCCATTGTCTGGAGCCAGTCATCAGCGTCAAGAGGCTCCTCCGTCTTGCTAAACACCGGTGGGTTGGTGTTCTGGAAGTTCTTCAGTTTTGACCCTGGATGGTCCTGGTTGCCATGGCCTTGATTGCCCTGAGCAATCTGTTGAAGTGCGGCGATGTTGGCTTGCCTTTCGGCTCTTTCAACCTCTATATCAGCCATCATCATTTGCAACATCTGCATCATCGCATCCTGATTGCGAGTCGGGGGTGCCATCTGAACAGGGATATAGATCATGAGACGAGAGGGAAATTTCTATGGCTCATTTTGGATAAAATTCACAAAGTTTAAAACTTGAATACTTGATATGATGAAGCAAACACACAAACTTAATTAATCAAGTAGCAAATATTACAAACCAACAAACCGGAGGGTTTGAAGAACCCTTTCAACAATCTATGATACAAGGGGGTGATACAAAGGACCGATACAACTCATACTACGCAAGTGCTCATAGGGGGGAACTACTCTCCATCGATGCGGATCGGGAAGGAGGTATCCATCCCGGCAGGCAGGTGCTGGTGGAAGTCCAGGTCTTCATCTTCCTCCTCCTCGTAGTCGTTGTCGTTGCTCACGTAGGAGTAGCCATCCCCTTGGATGTCTTCTCCCTCGCCTTCTTCTTCCAATGCCTGGAGCTGTTCCACCTGGGTGGCGACGGTCTCCTTCAGCGCGGCGATCCTGGCCTTGAGGCGGTGTATGGTGGAGTCCCTCTTCGAGACCAGCTGGCGGAGAGCCCTACGCTCCTTGGCGAGGACCTTGATGGTCTCCGCATGCTGATCCAGCTGGAGGTAGGTGTGGTTGGTGAATGCGCGGGAATTGTCCAGCTCGGCGCGAGTCTCGAACAACATGAAGTCGAGATGATCCACGTGGTGCCTTAGCACGGGGTGGAATGGCAGGCTGATGGGCATCCCAAGAGAGGTGTGCCTTGCAAGGTGTGCAAAGCGCTCCCCTTCAATAGCCACCGAGTTTTGCCCGCACAGACGAGCGAGGGCCTCCTGCAGAGCGCGTGCCAGTCCGTCAAGCCAGTTGTTCTCCCGGAGAGAGAACTGGATCTGGCGGAACATGGGTGACTACGGCTTCCCGGGGAGGTTGGCCATGATGACCCATTGAAGCTGTCCCCCGGGCTGGTCAGCGACCTGACCCCCGTAGAACACAGGTGGGGAGCGTCCGAGAAACTCTGAGAGGGCAACCAGGTCCCTTTCAAAGATCAGATCTCCACCGTTTGCCAGGTCGTACACTTGGGTTTGGATGAAAGGCTCCATCGGGATGATTGGCTCCATCTGTAGAGGGATTGATGAGCAAGTTAGAGTAGTGCAAGTGTTCAAAATTTTAAGTAACTTATAAATAAGAGCATGCATTTGCTATTTGAAAAGGTCTCAAAGGTAAGGGTATGAATGTATTTTTCATAACTATTTAATTTGTTTAGATTTGAAACTAAGTTTGTCAAACGTCCATTCTAACTAGGGTCTCCTAAGGTCAAACAATGGATCTGATACCAACTTGTCAACACCCGGATTTTTAAGTCCAGATGCCTATTATATCATACATCGCAATCCCAGGAAGATTGTTTTTGCGAGACATAATAGTAAGTAGTACAGAGTCATCATTTATTACAACACATACTTGTCTTACAACAATGGATCACATGATCCAATATTACACAAATAGATTGTTCAACATCACAAATAAGTAGCGGAAGCGTAGTAGTAGTGGGCTATCTATTCCACAGGCAACGCTTGACGTTAGAAGACGATCCTAGTTATCATAGACGTCCTGTTGTCCGTCATCCTGATACTGTTGCTCCTCTTCAAAGTCTGGCATTGGAATAGCATGGGCAAAGCCATGAGTACTTTAAAGTACTCGCAAACTAGTACTAAAGTAAAAAAGCTTATTTAGTGGTATTGAGGGGTGCTAAGCTCTAGGTTCATTTGCATAAAGCCAAGTTTTAGTTCATCAAACATTTAGTAAAGACTCCTTATTTGCTAGACTAACTCAAATGGGAACATTAGTGTCATTCCCACAAATCATTTGTGATTCAAGTTCAGAATCACCTTTCAATCTATCATTCCTTTTTAAGATCAAAAATTCTGATAACGGAACAGTACGGCCATTCCAATCGTCCGTAACCGTGGACACGGCTATTCGAATAGGTTAAACACTCTGCAGAGGTTGTACTCTTGTGCCACAACTTTTGATTACATCCGTTGAGGATAACCCCGAATCATCGTAAATCAGTATGCGGATCATCAACCTTAACCTTTCACTTATATATACTAGTATAGGCACCTCTCCCCATGAGCTTGGCCTCCCGGTGAAAACCAACTGTTAACCCGGGAACTGCACAGGGCTTGAGTCGTACATTCACCTCATATTCACATCATTTCTCATATATGGAGGCAGCCTCGGCGTAACCCCTATGAGGCTTGTTTAGAGGGAACCCATACTAAAATATACAAGATTATAGTTAAGCCCTACCCATAATCAGGTATTGTGGGGGTACATGTATAATTGGAAGGGTATCGCATTCAAACCCAATCATCAGTTTTCATTTCAAAATTCACCAAGTCAACCATGTCACCTTCAAATTCACATTCTTTCTAAGTCATTTCTCTTCACCATGTTCCCATCTAGAGTAGTCAAATTTTATTTGATTAGCACTAGCCACTATTTCATGAGGGGTACTATCTAGCTTGGATTTACTCTAAGCTAAGTTTAAATATTGTTCTACTCTAGACCAAGTGAAGTCATAAATCAACAAGTACTTTGAAAGTAAATAAGCAAAATAATTGCAAGGTAAAACATGGGATAGGTAGTACATAAAATTAAAGTGTGATGGTGCCTTGCTCATGTAGAGCTTTGCATCATGGTGGGTAGCAAGGGTTAGCTTGCCTTGGTGGGGATAGGAGTCAAAGTTTTCCTCCTCCTCTTGAGAGTAGATTCCCTCCTCCAAGTATTCCTCGTTACTAGCGTCTATATACGAATACGAGATACACAATCACCACACAAATACTTGCATGCTAGACTAAAACACACAAAAGGGTTCACACCACTAATTCTAACATCACAACAATCATGGCATGGTGAATTACTTGGTTTGTTCTTATTTAAGGGAAAAATAATTTCCTCTCATTATAAGTATTTATTTGATTTGCTAATTAAGTCTTTGGAGAAAATGATTTCCTCTCATTATATCCTATCAAGATTTAATCTCCCCAAATAATAATAAGGTATGAAATATAGGTTGACCAAAGTCAATATTTCATATCTATTATGAGGGAGTAATAATTAAAATGAGGTGCTACACCTCATACAATTTAAAGCTATCATTTAAATGATTTAAAATCTCTAAGTAACAATAATCAGAGGTTTATTAGCCTATAGTCTTATTATATTACTTAGGATCAAGATTTAAATGAGAGATTAGCTCTCATACTATTTATAAGATTTAAATTCCACAATTTAAATGTACTAGAAATGGCCACATAGCCATTATTTTGATCCAGTACATGATCAAGCGACTAACTTGGCTATATTATTGCATAATCAATTAGAGTACATCATTTGTGATCCATGAGAGTTGGAATCAACTCAAAATCAAATTTGGTTGAATTTTAAATAGAGTTTCAATTTGGAACAGTCCCTGTCTTGTTATTTTTAGCATTTTAATTCTACCACGAATTTGGAGATGGGACCAGTGGCATTAGGTAGATAATTTCTTGGGCTTTCCAGAGATATGAAATTTGCTAAATTTGGTGCAGCAGTTTGAAAGTTATTCAATTTTGAATTTGATACCAGTATTGAAATTGAACTGAACTAATTAAACGAATTTTTGAATGATTGGGCCACGCGGGAAAAGCCTACGGGCCCAAAGAATTCAAACAGCACAGCACGGCCCAATAACGCGCCAGTGCGAATGGGCCGTCTGACGAGGTGGGGGCCACCCGTCAGTGACGTTCAAACGCCGAAACGGTACATACTAACGAGGGGCGTAGGATTAGAAAGTCGATCGACGGCTCACAGCCGTCGTCTTCTCCGACGAGAGGGCGAGCATCTGGCGGCGAGCCTAGGGGGTCGGCGGCCTTACCAGCGTTCCCGCAGGCGAGGGCGAGGTGCGCAGCAACGTTGGCGTGGATGAGGAAGCGTCTGGTACCGTCGGCGAGGCGTGGGGAAGCGTCAATTGGCGGCGATGATCTCCGGGTACTGGCGGCCTTCCTCTTCGAATTGGAGCTACTCCGGCGAGGTGGTGTCGAATTGGGTGGTCGAGAGGAAGCAAGGATGGGAGGAGAACGAGTTCGTGTGAAGGAAATGTGCTCGGGGCTCCTCTATTTATAGGGGGAGGTGATGCCGTGGGTGCTGCAAGGGAGCGTCGACGGCGTGGCTTCTCCGGCGCTCGAAGGGGCAAGGTGAGGACGGCATCTTGTAGGAGGCGTTCTAGCGATGCTCCAGGACTAGCTAGCGCAGAGAAAGGATGAGAGGATGGCTCGGGCGCGTGTGATGAGTGCGGCAGTACCCGCGGCGCTTTTCCGACGAGGACGACGGTGACAAGGCGGCCGCAGTCGTTCGAGTGTGTCTACGCGGTAGAGGAGAGGGTGGCGGTGCTCGTTACAGTCGTAGGGATGCAGGGGGAGGACGAGGGCGATCGGGCGAGAGATGCTCGGCGCGTCCCGAGGCGCGATCACCGCGTGCATGGCACGCTCGGCAAGGTTGCGGGCGCGTCTCGCCTGGCCAATGCCGTGCCTTGGCGATGCTCGGCCGTGCATGGTGGGGTTCCTTGTGCAGTAGAGATGCTCCAGGACAAGGAGATGGAAAGAGAGGGTGGCCAGAGAGTTGATGCCCAAAGGTGGCCGGCATGGTACGGTGGTGAGCTTTTCTCCTCCGTTTTCCACTTTAAACGACGATGGGAAGGACTAAGATTGATGCAGGGGATGCAGGGGGACCTAATGATCACGAGTTAAAGTCGGTTTAGGCAAAAATTCGGCGTGTAATAGCATGTAACACCAAACTGGAACAATGCCTGCAAGGTGTTCGGCATAATGCCCGCAAGAACATTTTTGATGAATTTTGGATTTCTTTTTGGTACAACTCATTTATATAATTATTGTGTTAGAAAGGTGGTGGTGGTGTTCATTTTGGAGTTGATTTGCAAAGTTTCAAATTTGGGGTCATCTTCACTTTGATTCAAAGTCCTCACTTGTCAAAACTCTACTGGTCAACTCTGGTCAAAGTTAGCCATGGTGGTCAACATCAAAGTTGTTCACCATCACTTGGTCTTGGATGAGGTGGTCATAGTTGACCAGGTCTGGTTTAGGAATCAAAAGTTAAAAGGGTGCAAAGTGGGGAAGAAAATAAAAAGATGACATATGACCATTATCATATGTGTGTTAAATTTGAAATTTCATTTGCTTTGATTTTGGTTTCTTTGCTGCATTTTGATTTCTTTTAGTTATATAAGAGTTTTAGAAACCATAGGTCAAGCAATGGTGGCCTATAAAGAAGATTTGCAAATTTGCTCATATGTGTATGAGAGGGAAATTGGAATTATTTTCCAATTCTTTTAATTTTCTCATTTTAGGGTTTTGTGATCTTAGTTTAGGGTTTAATGGCAAGTGATCAACATATCAACACTTATCATGGCAATTGCACAAAATAAAATCACACTTATGCATGAAACTATATGTGACACTATATGCATAGAGAAAGTTTTTGTTTGTTGCAAATTTTGAGTAATTGACTTTTCTCTCTTTATTTATTTGGTTGAAAACTTGGGATGTTACACAGATGCTACCGCCGAAGAAAAAGCGGTGACAGAGGCACTGATGACCCGCATCCGCGAGCTTCAGAATACCCGTGGTCAAGAGTTATCGGGTATCCAAATCACGGCGTATTTCCTTAGGATTAGAGTGCAGCCTCTGCAAGCTCGCAAAAATCCCCTCTGGAAGTATGTTGGCGATGAAGATATGGATCGCTTGTCAGTGGATTTGCCGGTCAAGGACTTAGAAAAACTTGTCCGAAAAATCTCTTCCCTCAACAAGAAGGATCATGTCCCCTCATCTTGCCGCGTGAAGCCATATAGCGCCACCAACCCCCTACCCGAGGTAATTTCTCGTGTGAATTTTCTTGTCGACTATTTTTTTGCTTTTGTTGACATCCTTTGTATGACTTTCTTGTCGACATTTTTCTATTTTGTAGAATCATCCGGATCTTGTTTCTCTTCCTCCCCTTCCCGAAGGTGGGGAAGTCGAGGAACGGGCCGTTGTCACCGACGACAATCAGGGTACTTCTCGCCCTGAGAGTGAAGCCGCAGTTTCCCGAAAATCTGCGATATCCTCTGAAAAAGAGACTGAATCTGAGGGCACTGCCTCAGTACCTTCTCCTCCTCCTGCTGTTTCTCCCAAGAACAAAAGGAAGAGGAATGAAGTCGAAGATTCCGGCACCTCCAAAGCCGAAGAAGCTGGTCCTTCCCAAGGAAAGAAAGCTTTCGACCCTTTTTTGGATGCCCTCGTCAGCTCGTAAGTCACTATCCTTTGTTGTTTATCTTGCAAAATACTTGTCGTCGTTTTGCTTATTTTGTCGACGTTTTATTGCAGTGACGACGAGGAAGAAAATCCGCCTATTGACGTGGCTGCTCGAACGAGTACGTCACGTACTTTAGTTGTGTCGGATGCTCAGCCTGAGGTGGAGGAAACTTCGCCTCCTCAACATATCGTCGAGCATCCGACTCCACCTGCAAGCCCCCGAGCCCCTTCACCGAAGAGGGCCAGAATTGAACCATTCGAAGAACCCACCCAATTAAGTGGTGGTTTCACGACTTCTTCACTGAATGACGTAAGTTTGATCCATTACTCTTTTGTTTGTTGCTTCTTTTCCCATGTTGCCACTGAATTTTTCCCGCACTATATTTTGACTTTTCTTTCTTTTGGTTTCTGTAGCCTTTGATGAAGGAGTTTTTCCGTCTCGGTACCCAATTCGTCGGGTACCGTGATCTTTCCAACCAGCTGAAAGGTACTATCTTGCTATCTTTTTCTCAATTGCATTTCCTTCCTCTTAATTCTTGTCGCCGTATTCAATATTGTCGACTTCTTTTTCAGCCGATCTTGCGGAAGCTAAAAATCGTGCTGACACACTTGCTCGCAAACTGGAGCAAAGTGAAAAAGCTCGCAAGGAGGCTGAAGCAGATGCCAAAAAGGCTAAGGCAGAGGCCGCCACCGTCGAAGATCTTCGAAAGAGACTTCATGAGGCGGAAAACTCTCTAAGCGAGCGCATTTCTGAACAATCTGCTCGCGAGGAGGCGATTATCAAGCGCATGGCGTCGCAAAGTCGTCGTTTCGTCAGTAAGTACCCAAACTATTTTGACTGCTTTGAACTTCTTCTATCTTGCTTGCTTATCGATAAACTTTTGTCTTAGCAGGAAAGACGGGTCAAGAATATGAACTTAGTGATCCCGAAAATGATCCCCTTCTTGACGCGCTTTCTCTTCTGGAGATTCATGGAGACGAGGCACGTGACGGCCTTGCCGAAGCTGAGGCGGGGTTGTCGCGACTTTATCCCTACTTCTTCCCGAAAAAGGAGCAACCCACACCGTTCCTTGCCCTCGCCAAGTGCTTCAATACTGCCGAAAACCTTGGGCTCAAGCTTCGCCAAGAAAGTTTGAAGGTTGGCGTGGAGGGTACCATCGCCTTAATTGCCGATAGCCAACATGACATCGACTGGACCAAGGTTGGCGACACGCAAGAGATGGAGACCAAAAAGTGGCAGTCGCTGATCAAGGCTGCAAAACCAAACTCGAAGAAGGTCCTCGCCTATCTTGGGTGCAAGCCAACTCCGGCTCCAAGTTCATCCAAACCGGAGGTCCAGTAGACCGCCTTGTCTTTCCTCCCCTTTTTTCCTCCTTTCCTTTCTTCCTTTTGATGTTGTCGCCAAAGTAGCTTTTGGCGACACCTTTCCCACTAGATCCATTGTAATGTCTTGTAATTATTCTGAAAATCAATGGAATTCTATTTTGCTTGATGATTGATGTCGACTCTTTTTAATTTCAGTTGATATTTGATAACTATACTCCAACTCATGCTCCTTCCGATATTTTGCCTACTTCTTCTCACTCGAGGAAAATTCTCGTTAATACTGAACTTGGTGAAAATTCCTCGAGTGAGAATTTGTCGCAAGACTTGGAAGAACTTCGGCAACAGCTTCAGTATGCGAAGAGGCAAACACTTGTGATGATGGAAAAATCTCGCAAGGCCTCCGAAGCAGAAAAAATTGCACTTCAACAAGCTCAAGAGGCCATGGCTGCCAAAGAAGCCGCCGTTTCGGAAGCTGAGAAAGCAACTGCTCGAGAGAATTCCATGCTTGAATTGATGAATGAGGCCGCTGCCGATATATCCGGTATTTTATTTTGAACCAAAGCTCCTTCTATCTTTCTGCTATATCCTTTTTGAGATTTTCGTGCTGTCGTCGAATAGGTTCCTTTCTCGATGTTGCGGCTGAAGATGAAAGGGTAAACACGAGGACCAACCTGCTCGTAAATCTTTCCCTTGACCATGGTTGTCTGTTCTGGGCCACTCCAGAACGGACCCGACAAATTGTTAGATTTCAAGACCGCGCCTGTCAGGTTCGCGATTTCCTGGATTTCTGTACTAGAACCTTATCTTTGGTTTACAAAACGATGTTTCCTCGGAACGAAGCACCCGATACTCTTCTTGGCTTGATGGAGAAATTTTGAGATGCTCCGAAAATCCATGGCTTTGTTCGGGCGCAGCTCTCTGCTGGCGCCAGGTTTGATATGATGATGATCAAAATCTGCCATCCCAAGTTTGATATGAGCCAAATTGTTACCAAGTGCTTGGCAAAGATGGCGAAAAGGAAAAGGGATGTTGGCAAAATTGATGATTATGTGACCCCTGTAGCAGAAGATATGATGGATGAACTTCTTCGGATGGATTCTGAATTCTTCGTGAAAGGCAGCTATGTTGAACACAGTACTCGTGCTTCAAATCGGATGACCATAGACAATATACTAGGCCATAATTGATCTTTCTTTTTCTCTTGTCACGTTGAATTTTTCTCGAGAATTGTCTCTTGTATGTTGTGAACATGTTCTATATTGTAAAGCCAACAGATGTTTTTATTTTTCCTCATCAAGCCCCCGAGTGTCTCGGTGGCGATTTTTTTTATTGTATGTGTGAGGTTTTGAACCAAGGCAACTAAATTATATTGAATATGCTATATTTGCGGGTACGAGCCCCCGTGCCTTGTTGTTGATCGCTATCTTTTATTTTGCGAGGTGTTTGTGCACCAAGGCGAAATATTTTTCGGAAATATATATTGCAAGTCTTAAGCGCAAGCCCCCGGGCCTGTCGAAGAAATATATATCTCAACTATCTTTATTATATTGCAGCCCCGCGAGCCCGCCTCATTAAAAACCTTTCCCGGCCCCACTCGGTGCCCCGAAAAAGGAAAAGAGTGCGTCTGAAAACTCGCGGGTGTTTCACTACATTGTATTTTTACAAGGAGGACTATATTTCGACACTAAGCGTAAAAACGCCTTAGCTGCGCCACGTTCCATGGGTTTTTCTCGGGAGCCCCTGACTTCTTGTCTTTGATTCTGTCAATTGACAAGGTATTAATTTGGAAATGCCTACAAGTAGTAGACTAGGGTTTCGTTGGATGTAGAGGGCAAGTAGATCTCGAAGGTTTCAGCCGAAAAGTACTCGACGATGTAAAAGTTAGGGTTTGAGAAACAATGATTCGATCCTCTCTTTGTCCCTCGACTCCCCCTTATATAGGAGGCGGAGTCGAGGGATTCGTAGTACACAAGTTTACAGAGTCCGGGAGGGTTTCTGACCCGTCCCGCAAGATTACAATTTACACTTCCTTTTACAACTCTAGCTTTCCATAGCTACATCTTGGGCTTCCGAATCTTCTTATTCTTGAACACGTGGGCCTTCAGTAAACCCCGGGTACTATCTTCGGCAGGCCCATTGGGGATGCCTATGTCACATGGCTTCTTGCCATTTGTTGGAATCTGGGCTCATCATCGCTTCTTCATACGTCGCAGGGTTTTCATCATTGTTGTCCACAATCATGACATTTAGACAAGGATCATACCAATCAGGAGTGGTACGTTGCCTTGTCGATCTGCGAGGTTCAGTAGTTTCCTCGTTCGAAGTTTCATGATCATTATCATTTGCTTCCTCTGTTGCCGGTGTAGGCGGTACAGGAACAGTTTCCGGTACTGCGCTACTCTGATCAACGAGTAAAGATTCATCAATCTCATCGAGTTCTACTTTTCTTCCAGTCACTTCTTTAGTGAGAAATTCTTTCTCAAGAAAGGTTCCGTTCTTAGCAACAAAGATTTTGCCTTCGGATCTGTGATAGAAAGTGTACCCTATAGTTTCCTTAGGGTATCCTATGAAGACACATTTCTCCGCTTTGGGTTCTAGCTTGTCCGGTTGTAACTTCTTTACATAGGCTTCGCAACCCCAAACTTTAAGGAACGACGACTTAGGTTTCTTATTAAACCATAATTCATACGGTGTCGTTTCAACGGATTTTGATGGTGCTCTATTTAAAGTGAATGCGGTCTGTCTCTAATGCATAACTCCAAAATGATAACGGCAAATCGGTAAGAGACATCATAGAACGAACCATATCTAAAAGAGTTCGATTACGACGTTCGGACACACCGTTTCGTTGAGGTGTTCCCGGCGGTGTCAATTGTGAAAGTATTCCGCATTTCTTTAAATGCATGCCAAACTCATAACTCAGATATTCACCTCCGCGATCAGATCGTAGAAATTTAATCTTCTTGTTACGTTGATTTTCTACTTCACTTTGGAATTCCTTAAACTTCTCGAAAGTTTCGGATTTATGTTTCATGAAATAGATATACCCATATCTACTCGGATCATCTGTGAAGGTTAGAACATAACGATAACCACCGCGCGATGCTACACTCATTGGTCCGCACACATCGGTATGTATGATTTCCAATAAGTCGGTAGCTCGCTCCATCATACCGAGAAAATGGAGTCTTAGTCATTTTTCCCATTAGACATGCTTCGCATCTATCAAGTGACTCAAAGTCAAGTGATTTAAGTAATCCATCGGTATGGAGTTTCTTCATGCGTTTCACTCCAATATGACCAAGACGACGAGTGCCACATATAAGTAGAATTATCATTCAACTTAATTCGCTTAGCATCAATGTTATGAATATGTGTATCACTACTATCGAGATCTAACGAGAAATAAACCATTCTTTTCAGGTGCTCGACCATAAAAGATATTATTCATAAAAATAGAACAACCATTATTCTCAGGCTTGAATGAATAACCATCTTGCATTAAACAAGATCCAGATATAATGTTCATGCTCAACGCGGGTACAAAATAACAATTATTGAGGTTTAAAACTAATCCCGAAGGTAGATGTAGAGGAAGTGTGCCGACAGCGATCACATCGACTTTGGATCCATTTCCAACGCGCATCGTCACTTCATCCTTTAATAGTCTTCGTTTATTCTTTAGTTCCTGTTTCGAGTTACAAATATGAGCAACCGAACCAGTATCAAATACCCGGGTACTAGTACGAGAACCAGTAAGATAAACATCTATAACATGTATATCAGATATACCTTCTTTCTTCTTCTTGACAAGGCCGCTCTTCAGATCCGCCAAATACTTGGAGCAATTACGCTTCCAGTGTCCCTTCTCCTTGCAGTAATAGCACTCAGCATCAGGCTTAGGCCCAGTCTTAGGTTTCACAGGAGGCGTGGCAGCTTTTTTACCACCCTTCTTGAATTTTCCTTTAGACTTGCCCTGTTTCTTGAAACTGGTGGTCTTGTTGACCATCAACACTTGGTGCTCTTTCTTGATCTCAATCTCAGCAGCTTTAAGCATGGAGAAGAGTTCAGGTAACTCTTTGTTCATGTTCTGCATATTGTAGTTCATCACAAAGTTCTTGTAACTAGGTGGCGGTGATTGAAGGATACGATTAATCCCCGATCTGTTAGGAATAACTATTTCCAAGTCATCGAGTTTCTTCGCATGCCCGGTCATAACGAGCATGTGCTCACTAACGGAGCTACCCTCTTCCATCATGCAACTGAAGAAGTGTTTCGATGCTTCATAGCATTCCACGGCCGCATGAGTTTCAAAAATAGTTTTCAACTCTTTGATCAACTCATGTGGATCGTGGTGCTCAAAATGTTTTTGAAGATCGGCTTCCAGACTGCATAGGATGGCACACTGAACTTGAGAGTACCGAGTTTTCCGAGTCGCGTAAACATTCTTTACTTCATCAGTTTCAGTTTCGCGGGAGGGTCACCTAGCGGTGCATCAAGCACATATTGCAGATTTCCGCCAGCGAGGAAAATCCTCACATGACGGAACCAGTCGGTGAAGTTGCTACCGTTGCTCTTAAGCTTTTCTTTCTCTAGGAACTGGTTAAAATTGATTGGGGACACCATATCTACAACATATATTTGCAATAGTTTAGACTATGTTTATGACAAATTGAGTTCAAATTTTAATTCAACATAATTAAAAAACTAGGTGAACTCCCACACAAAACAATATCCCTCGAATTGTCTTAGTGATCGCACGAACCAAATCCACCACACCTAAGTCCGATCATCACGTGACAAGATGTAATTTCAATGGCGAACACTCAAAGTGTTCATCATATCAATAATATGATTCATGCTCTACCTTTCGGTATCACGTGTTCCGAGACCATGTCTGTACATGCTAGGCTCGTCAAGGCCACCTTAGTATCCGCATGTGCAAAACTGGCTTGCACCCGTTGTATGCACTTGTTGATTCTATCACACCCGATCATCACGAGATGCTTCGAAACGACAAGTCTTGGCAACGTTGCTACTAAGGATGAACACTTTATTATCTTGATATTTTAGTGAGAGGGATCATCTTATAATGCTACCGTCGCAATCTAAGCAAAATAAGATGCATAAAAGGATTAACATCACATGCAGTTCATATGTGATATGATATGGCCCTTTTGTCTTTGCGCCTTTGATCTTCATCTCCAAAGCACGGACATGATCTCCATCATCAACGGGCATGATCTCCATCATCATCGGCTAGCGTCAAGGTCAATGGCGCCGTCTTCATGATTGTTCTCCCATGTAGCAACTATTACAACTTCTTTGAAATACTACTCAACATGAAATTTAAAGACAACCATAAGGCTCCTGCCGGTTGCCACAATACAATAATGATCATCTCATACATATTCATCATCACATTATGGCCATATCACATCACCAAACCCCTGCAAAAACAAGTTAGACGTCTCTAATTTGGTTTGCATATTTTACGTGGTTTAGGGTTTTCGAGAGAGATCTAATCTACCTTAGAACATGAACCACAACGGTGATACTAGTGTTGTCAATAGAAGAGTAAATTGAATCTTCACTATAGTAGGAGAGACAGACACCCGCAAAGCCACTTATGCAATACAAGTTGCATGTTGAGCGTGGAGCAAATCTCATGAACGCGGTCATGTAAAGTTAGCCCGAGCCGCTTCATCCCACTATGCCACAAAGATGCAAAGTACTCAAACTAAAGACAACATAAGCATCAACGCCCACAAACCATTGTGTTCTACTCGTGCAACCATCTATGCATAAACCTGGCTCTGATACCACTGTAGGGATTCGTTGCATAGAAAACAAAAAAATTCCTACCGCGAGAACGCAATCCAAGCCAAGATGCAATCTAGAAGACGGGAGCAACGAGGAGATGATCGAGACTCACCCTTGAAGATTTCCAAAGCCTACAAGATGAGGCTCTTGTTGCTGCGGTAGACGATCACTTGCCGCTTGCAAAAGCGCGTAGAAGATCTTGATCACGGTGCCACGATCGGGCAGCACCTCCGTACTCGGTCACACGTTCGGTGTTGATGAAGATGACGTCCTTCTCCCTGTTCCAGCGGGCAGCGGAAGTAGTAGCTCCTCCTTGAATCCGGTAGCACGACGGCGTGGTGGCGGTGGTGATGGAGATCTCCGGCGGAGCTTCGCTAAGCGTGCGGGAGAGGTGGAGGAGAGAGGGGGCGGCTAGGGTTTGGGAGAGGGGGTGGCCGGCCTCAAGGGGTGCGGCCAGCTTGTGGCTTTGTGGTGGCCGGCCCCCTCCCCTATGCCCCTCATTATATAGGTGGAACCCCAAGTGTTGGACTACAAGTCTTCGAATAAGACCCCAACCCAAAACCTTCCATGTAGTAGGGAAACCTACCCAAGGTGGGACTCCCACCTCAAGTGGGATTCCCACCCTTCCATGTGGGGGGGTGGCCGGCCACCTTGGTGGAGTCCACCTTGGACTCCCCCCACTAGGGTTGGCCGGCCATGGGAGGTGGAGTCCCTTCGGGACTCCGCCTTCCAAAGTGATTTCTTCCGGACTTTTCTAGAACCTTCTAGAACCTTCCATAAATGCACCGGATCATTTCCAAACTTGGAATATGACTTCCTATATATGAATCTTATTCTCCGGACCATTCCAGAACTCCTCGTGATGTCCGGGATCCCATCCGAGACTTCGAACAATACTTCGAACTCCATTCCATATTCAAGTTCTACTATTACAACATCAAACTTTAAGTGTGTCACCCTACGGTTCGCGAACTATGTGGACATGGGTGAGAACTTTCTCCGACCAATAACCAATAGCGGGATCTGGATATCCATAATGGCTCCCACATATTCAACGATGACTTAGTGATCGAATGAACCATTCACATACGATACCAATTCCCTTTGTCACGCGATATTTTACTTGTCCGAGGTTTGATCATCGGTATCACTCTATACCTTGTTCAACCTCGTCTCTTACAAGTACTCTTTACTCGTACCGTGGTATGTGGTCTCTTATGAACTTTTTCATATGCTTGCAAGACATTAGATGACATTCCACCGAGAGGGCCCGGAGTATATCTATCCGTCATCGGGATGGACAAATCCCACTCGTTGATCCATATGCCTCAACTCATACTTTCCGGATACTTAATCCCACCTTTATAACCACCCATTTACGCAGTGGCGTTTGATATAATCAAAGTACCTTTCCGGTATAAGTGATTTACATGATCTCATGGTCGAAAGGACTAGGTAACTTATGTATTGAAAGCTTATAGCAAATAACTTAATGACGTGATCTTATGCTACGCTTAATTGGGTGTGTCCATTACATCATTCATATAATGATATAACCTTGTTATTAATAACATCCAATGTTCATGATTATGAAACTAATCATCTATTAATCAACAAGCTAGTTAAGAGGCTTACTAGGGACTCATTGTTTGTTTACATAACACACATGTATCAATGTTTCGGTTAATACAATTACAACATGGTATATAAACATTTATCATAAACATAAAGATATATAATAACCACTTTTATTATTGCCTCTTGGGCATATCTCCAACACAATGGAGGTGAAGAAGAGAAAGAACTAGCTAGCTCAAGGTGGAAGAAAGGACTATTTATAGCTAGGAGCAAATAAAACCGTTGGGGGGAAAAAGACAGAAAGACTGCAGGAAAAACGGGCCACAAAATCGCCCCAGCCGGCTGCCAGGCCGGCCGGCCGGATTTGGCACTGAGGCGTCCGGCCCAGCCGGGCCACCGGCCGGCGAGGCGAGCAGGCCGCGCGGCGGGGCATCCGGCCCAGGCCGGAAGGAGGCGAGCGGGCCACGCGGGGCGGGACAGCCGGGCCCGGCAGGGAGGCCGGTCAGGCCGGGCCAGCTGCCGAGCAGGCCGGCGGGAGCCGGGTGCTGGGCCGGACCAAACTGGGCGGCCCACTGGAACCAACCCAGCTGGCACAGGCGCCAGGACCGGTCACGGCCGGGTGGGCCGGCGCACGGCCCGGCAGGCCGGTTGGCCGGCCGGCTGCTCCTCCCCCTTTTTTCTTTTCTTTTTATTCTTTTCTCTTTTTTCCTTTTCCTTTAATAACTAATGCTCCCGAACATCGATTCGCATGAAACCAATTTTGTTGGAAATATGGATACTCCTCACAGAACATTTTAGATGATTTTTAGAGAGGGAGTCTCCCACCGTCAAGAAACGGTGAAGACGTCCAAACTCAAAAACGCAATAGAAGATGCATGCGGATTCCGTTTTCGATGAACTTGGGCTTGTTGTAAAGCTAGCAACAAGCTCAAGAATCTCACACAGAGAAACACCAAGAAGCAATAAGGATATGCAAAGTATGCAAAGGATTGAGCTCCCTAAGACGATGTGATCAAGTTACACAACCGAAAGCCCCTCTTAATAGTGCGGCTATCTATCCTATAATCCGGTCTCCCAACATCCACCTTGAGACCGATAAAAGGAAAACCTAGCAAGGCCATACCTTTGCCTTGCGCATCCAGCTTGATCTTGATGATAACTCTTCAAGCTTCACTCAAGCCGGAATGCCTCACTTGATCAATGTTGCTTCGTGAAGACTCACAAATGCTCCCCCATACACTATGATGGGAAAGCTCCATTGATGCACATCTTCACATGTCGATTATCACCAAATGGACGACAAGCTTCAAGCATGTGATCCACTCAAGATGCTCATCTTGAACTTGCCCAACTCAACCTTGTATCTTCTCATACTCACTTAAGATAGAGCATGGTTAATATTGAGTTCCACATAAGAACTCCATCTTCATTTCTTCTTCTTGATCATATCACATATATATCTTCATATCGATGATCCTAATGCCAATACACAAGGTATATCTTTATCTTCATGGCATCCATACTTGAATCCAACACATGGAGTACAAGTAGTACCTATGGAATATTCCTTCATATAAACTCAATGAAAAACATTAGTCCATAGGGGTTGTCATTAATTACCAAAACCACACATAGGGGCAATATACCCTTACACTATAGTATAAATTAGGACTTCACTGATCGCTTTTGCCATTGCTGCATCTTCATCGATCAGAATTGTCCGTGGATGTTTTTCTGACATAACTTTCAAAAAAATTCTAAAAAGACAAACAAAACTTTCAGCAGTTTCATCATACAGAAGTGCAGCACCGAAGACAACAGTTTTCTTGTGATTATTTACACCAACAATCAAACCAAATGAGCATCCATCATCTAGTTTCCTGTATGTGGTGTCAAAGCATATAACATCACCAAACATCACATAGTCCAAGACCATTTTGGAGTCGGCCCAAAAAATATTGGTTATCAAATCATCCTCATCCTCTTGAATTGAATGGAAGAAATTGACATCTTCCGATACCTTCTTCTCCATGTATTTTAACACTCTCTGAGTATCACCTTCCTTTGCTTGTATCGTTCTCTTTGAGTACAACCTTTATTTTTCATATCTTCACGTGTACAACCAAGGTTTTGTATTCCACCTGCTTGTTTAGCCGATTGTTGCTTTATTTGAAATACCTACATACTTCGTAACCTCTGCATTTGCTATTTGCACTTCTGTTACTTTTCTCTGGGATCTCAAAAAGTGGGCCATGGTTCCAGGAGCAAGAATGTGGTTATGTGAAGCCTCAAATTCATGCACATCATAAAATCCACTTCTAAGCCTTATCTTCATACGGACGGTACATCCACATCGTGTTTCAGGTCTGCTATAACTAAATGTATCCTCTCTTTTATCATCCCCACGATAGCCTATAAGTTGAAGTAATTTTATTAGTGCATCAAAATATGATTGCAATTATAAAAAAATGCATATAGCACATACCTTGGCGAGAGCATGTAAACATCCGTTGTTGCATTGTAGAGGAGTTCTTCATTTTATGGCAGCTGCTTCTTCTAATGCTAAAACCTATAGTTTCAGCATACTTGTTATAGAAGGAATAAGCTTCCTCTTCTGATAAAAATTGCATACCTACTTTTGGTACCCTGCCATCAGTGGGATCTGTTGTATTTTCCTTCACATCCTATATCAATTAATATTCAGTTTAGTTCTGTTTGAAAAAAAAAATCAGTTTAGTTCATACAAATATGTGACTATCCGAAGGATTTTCTAGTTGTCAGTTCCTACTTATTCCCTCTTACATGGTTTGCTAATTCTGTAAAGTCTATACAACATGACATGGACCTCTATATTTGATTAGACGATCAGCATATCTAAACTGAGTTTTTGCATTGCAGGATGGGAAGCACTTGCACAATCCGTTAAAAAAGAATTTGGAGAATTTGCCTCTGATTCATCATGAAGAATGGAGTGAGATTACTTACTATTGGTGTTGTAGATTTATCACCATCAGGGACAGCAGAATTTACATCTGATTCACCGTGGTTAGTCCTTGAAGAAGCCATCAGGGATGGAAGGCAGTTCAATTGGAGAGGAGAGATTGGATGTGTTTTGGCCTGGTTGACCCGTCCTGATTGTTGTGTTTCAACTCTGTAGATCGCTTCGTCCAGATTTTCCTTCTCTATTTTCATTAGCGGCAGATTAATTTTGGTGCGCAGCTGCCTATTTTGTGGATTATTCCCGCGCGGGTATTAATGATACGCGAGTATTACGGAGGGAATCGATACAGAGGAGAAGGATACGGACGGACCGAGTTGCGTTGTTCTCGGTTTTTTTTCAAGAAATATACGGAGCTGGGGCCGCATGAGGAAGAGCCACGCGATGTAGTTCACGCGTGCAGTCACACGTACCGGGCACAGGGGAAGCCCCGTCCCTCATAAGTATAATCTTCTTGAAAATATAGTGCTCAAAAAGTATAGTTCGTTTTTACAATGTGAACCCCTATAGCCTGGAGCAACTAGTAAAGTCACTGACTCTTGCAAGATATCTCACGCCCCCATCAGCACTGTGCAACGGGCACTCTCCTTCCGGCATGTACAGTGCAGATAACACAGTACCCGTTGAAAATTTGGACAGAGCTCAAGGGTAGATGATGCCCGTGGTGCACATTAAATAAGCATGGCAGTGCGAATATCATATACACCCCTATATACGGTAATGAAATTCAGTCAGTACGGCAGAACATATGTACAGGTGGATGGCCAGCTTGCCACAACCGATGGCTCAGAGTATGTCCACCTGGAGGGATCACTGAAGCTCGTGCTCCATTTGCACTCTTCAGGAGACAATGGAGAAAGTCGCTAGTACAGTTCATCTACCATTAAAGATCGGGAAAACAAATGTGCAGGTCGATCCGCCTAGGTCTAGAAATCCATGTGGATGCATGTGAGCCATGGTCCGTGGACCAGAATATTTTCTAGTAGTAAGAGGTTTCGCATGTGTTTAGGTATTCCATATTGAGCCTTTGTCCGTGGACCTGCAGGTAGGCGTTAAAACTAGATTTTTTTTTTTACCATACCACTAAGCCAACACAAGACGTGCTGGTTTAAAAGGTGAGATTCCAACTGTGTCCTTGCCCCCACAGTACGTGGGGGTAATCCTGTTCTCTGTGCAGGTACACCGGGTACACAGTATGTATACATAATGTATGGTGGGATGTGTGCGCATGTACAACACATGTAAATGAAGGATGTACATATAAATTAATATGAAAATATATGTTTTTCATCTTCATGCACGCACATTTCGCTTACCAAAAAAACGCATGTACATATAATTTTCTAACTAACAGATGTAAATGGGCTGCAAATAGGGTTGCAGAAGCGGTGCCACATTGTCCCGCCAAAACGCATGGAGCAGTGTAAATTATATTACAGACTTTAATTCCAGACCTGACTAAACTGAGCTATTTGGACAAGAAATCCACCCCGCATCCGATTTCTAGTCAAGCATATTTCAGCATCACAAAGTTGGGTACACACTAGAGGACTATCTACTACGCAGAAAAGAAGATGCAAGGTAAGGCATAACATAAGTAAGACTCAGCTTGCAAATTACTTGGCATCAGGTGCCAATGACAACCTTGCCAATGCTGCAGCTTTGTCAACAACGTACTTACTGCAAAAAAAAAAATGAAGAGTTAGTGAGAAGCAAGATGAGCCTATCATATTTTTCAATAGCAGCAAACTAAACTTAAAAGTTTGATGCGAAGTGTTAGATCATACCTAGAGCTTTGATAACCAAAGTCCCTTTAGTAGCTTCGTTGCATGGAGTTTCACTTGGATTTTTTGCCTAAGAAAGTTTCAGGCACAGATGCAGGATCAAGTTCCCAGTGACCAAATGGCTTGCCTCCTTCAATTGTAAAGCCGTAGGCGGGAATCTGATGAGAGAACATCATCAGTTCACTCCTTTGTATTTTCATGGCCCTTCTAGATCCACCTTTCTCCTGTGGCATGAATACGGAACTAAAACCCTCCACTTTAGTCAGATAGTAGACTATTATAGAGGCGTCAGAGGTCTGTAGGACCTCCACAAAATCATATTCACAGATCTTATAATTTTTGAAGCTCCAGTCACAACTCCAGTTCTTGTACACAGCCCATACCTGGCCGGCACAAGGAACAATGTCATACTTCTTTCCCTTACCAACCGTTGCCACTTCCACGATATGGGAGAAGACACTTGTGCAATCATAGCTGTCACTCTGTTTGCTGACTTTGAATGTTCCACAGCTAACTGGATGGCCTTCTTGCATCAAACTCTTCTCTGTTTCTAGACATGGACAGTACTCAAGCCATCTTATGTGGATTGTGCAGCGCTCTGGATCAACTTTCTTTATAAATCCATAGTACTTTGGGAACTTGTCTGCGTCACAATATAGTGCCCAAATTTGTCCGTTCTTGAAGTTTTCAAATGATCTTATAAGACTGAAGTTGCAAATCTCTGGCTCAGGGTAAACAAAACTTGTTGGCGATTTTGGTTGACAGCTATCATCCCATCCATCCGCACTAGCACCACGTAGATCATGCTTTGTCTTACCAACTGGCACTTCACCACTAGAAGGTTCTGTAGTAGACGAAACATTGCCTCCAGTCTTACCTCCCCGATTGCTAAAAAGACCACTGCCAAGGTCTACCGAAGAAAATTCTTCTTCCATGTCAGAAGGTAGCGACCCAGGATCTAGCTCTAGTGCAGAGTGTGGGATACCTTGCACATCAGCTTCTGCCAACATATGAAAGGGAATACTGTGTGAAAATTTGAGTGTGTCACCATCAGGAATCAGACATGGTTCTTTGCTATCCGATCGCACAAATAAGCTCACAAAACCTTTGAGTTTTACTAATGGAATCACATATGTGCCAGTACCTGCAACAAACTCTGATTGTACTTCTACAATGTCATAACTGCAGAGCTGATGATCATTGGCACTCCAACTGATGTGCCATCTCTTGAAGATGGCCCATACTTCACCTTTCCTTGGATAGATCTCAAAGCTGTTTCTCTTCCTCCCTTTTGCCCAGGAAACAACATGGGAAAACATATTTTTATCTTCAGTTAATTTTGTTTTTCCAATTCTAAAACTACCACAAGCAGCAGGCAGCTCTTCAGAAGACCATGCCTTCTGAGCATCATTCTGAGGATCAAACTCAAGCCAAGTGAACTGCAGCATAAAGTTTGGAGAGTAAACCTCCTTAATTTTGGCATAATACCTCGGCATGGAATTGTAATCATCATAAACAGCCCATATCTGATCAACCTTGAATCGATCTGCATCCCTTTCTTTCTCAAAGTCATAAAATTCTGGATCTGGGTATGAAACACCTTCGAAGGGAATACTTACGTCTGCAGACCTTGTTGCTCCATTCCCTGCAGCATTAGGCATTTCGTCTTCTTTACGTATTCCTTCTTTCACGTTGTGATCTGAGCCATTGACAACCTCTCCATTTTCATTTGTAGTCTTATCTGTTTTGGGGATACTAGATCTTTGTTCGCTATACCCATTACTGGCTACATTTATTGTTTCACCACTTTTACCAGCATTACAAGAAGAATATCCTTTACTTATCTTTCTTGTCACAGGAGAATAAGTAGGATTATCACTGCCATTTGTACAGCCAGCAAGATCACCTTTACTCACAGCATTATTTTCCTTCTTGCTTGATCTCTTCAAAATCTTTGATCCTGCACCGAATGGTGGTTTCTCACACTGTTTCTGTTGGGTAGCAACAGGAATTTGGTGATCAGGAACATTCTGAGATTGCCTTGAACTCTTACGAGAACTCGAAATTGGAGATTCAGTTCTAACTGCACCGCTTTGTTGATTGAATGCTGCTGTTGATACCTTCTTGCTATTGCATGTCCCAGCTCTAGCTGTGAAACTCCCATCTGCAGTTCCATTCTTGTTGCTATCACTTGCAGCTTGAGAAGTCGCAGTATTCTTTGATTGTGCATCAGATTGGAGTTTCTGAGACTCAACAGGAGTTTGCTGACCAGGAACATTCCGAGATTGCTGCTGCTGGTGAGTAGCATGAGTTTGATGACCAGTGACAGGGTTTTGCCAGCCAGGAACACTATGATATTTCTGTTTCTCATTAGTGACATGAGTTTGCTGACTAGGAGGGAACTTTTGTGTTTGAGTCCCAGATCCACTCCATGTATATGGTGCCTCCCCTCGGACAGGAACAGGTCTCTTGGAAAAATCTGGAATGTTCTCCTTGTTGACTTTCTTAGCATCAGTTTTCTTTGGTGTCTGTCGTCTCTTCTTTTGTGAAGGGGCAGAAGTTGCAAAAACTGATTTCCTTTTCTTGTCATGGAAAGAGCGCTTTACTTGGTCTGTCGGTGTCATGTGAGCTTCACCAATTAACTTAAAAGCAGCTTCAGCACCTGCAAACTTGTTCTTATCTGGATGAAGTAAAAGAGCAAGTTTGCGGTACTGTTTCTTGAGTAACACATTATCTGCAGTTGGCTCTACTTGAAGAATCCCATACCAGTCTGTCTCCCCATTGATCTTAACAGAAGTACAACAGTGAACTTCACAAACAGCAAGCAGTTGAGAAATGTTTTCTATCCCAGGGAAGAGCCGCTGAGCCTTAAGAGCCATCCTTTTAGCACTAACATAGTCTGCATTCCGTAGCTTTATTTCAGCTGCATCCTTGGCCCTTGAAGCTTCATCCTTGTTGCATTCCATTTATGATGAACTGAAAAAGAGAAACAGGTGGAATAATCTAACAGAGTATCATGTAACTTGTCTTCATCAAGCTCCTGCACAAGAAATATGTTCCAATAATAGGAAAATAATTATATTCAGTGCTAGAGTGCAAGAGTTATTACTACCTTTTAGAACCTAGCAAACTTAATGTCACAAGAACAGAAAAAACAAAGATGAGAATTGTTAACTGACTGAGAAATAGGAAGAGGAAAGTAGAGAATGCCATTTTGAGTTCTTGAATTTGTGTAACGTGTATAAGTTTGACAATAGATGTGCAAATCACCCTTAATTAGCAAGTAATGTTCATGTGACCCTTTGAGCATGTTTCAGCCAATGCTACTTAGATCAATCAGGTGCTTGTAAATGTCCAATGACATGTATAAAGAAAAAAATGTTTTGGATATTTGTTGAATTGTCGAGTTAAAGAACCCAAGTAACACACACACAAATTTTGAGGCCCACATTGCACCATGCTCTAAAAGAAGTAGCAGTAATAATGCCAAAACATGTCGCTGTTTTTAATTTGAGGAATGCCGAGTTTGCAAAATGCTAAAGTTTGTAATTGCAGTTACTTCACTATGCATAAGTGGACATAATCACATATTGGGTGGGCAAGGGCTTCTTAGGTGCTAATGGATGGCTAAATCATGTAATGCAACCCGGTGGCACATCCCATGATATTTTTTCAAGAAAATGCAAAACATGCATCTCGATATATTAAATCAAAATACTTATTTAGAACATCTAAGATACACGGATTACAACAGTAAACAGGGAACTAAATAGCATCCCACCCCAGAATGACAAGATGCAGTCCTACTGCTCCTGCCCTCGCCCGAGGCAAAAGCCTCATCCTTTATGGCGAGCAAGAGCTGTGCAATATCAGATGCGCGCCAGCAAAAACACAATATGTCCCATAATTTTATTAGCTCTTTATTTTGGGTCTTTTTTTCCTTTTTCATGCAGTTTTCTAAAGTTGCATCTTCATTTAAGCTAGTAACAACAGTGTTTTAATTTTATCTTTTACCTATTTTCAATCTCCACTAATATAAAAGTGAGGCATATTCATCTCCTGTTTCTGAATAAATAAAATAAACAAATAATCTGTATTAAAATGAAAAATAAATCCATGCAAAGGTAAATGTACAAACATATCTTGATAAATATGTATGTACCAGTTATCTTCTAACTTTAGTTATAATATGTACCATTATTGAGTTTGAGTTCACTTAAGTATCGCTAATTCATTCCCATACTCTCATATATATCACTTCCACTACAGCTGGTAGGTGACCTTCCATTTTATCCCATCAAATAAAATCAGATATCCCATCAAAGCAAAGCTTTCCTCACCCATCCCATGATCTACCTCAAATCACTCGGCAGTTCCTCAATTTCTAAATGCTTCAAAGGAAACATAGTCTCCTCCTCTTAAGTCTTACCACACCAGAGAAATTGGACACAGAGACATATGGTGCCATGGCTATGGCGTATGGAAGATGGGCCAGGCCACCTCCATGATTGGGTTGTTGTGTTATTGCAAAGGTGGTTTGGGGCTGTCCATGGAAGAACAGAACATGTTAAAATAAATGTGCAAAATTGTGGTGTGCATATTACCACTCTTGAAATTGCCTTGTATGTCGAAGATGGAATACTGTAAAGGCTGGTGCACGAACTCGGATGGTTGATCAAAAAAAAAAAATCGGTTTTAGGTGAACCAGAACAAAACGATGGTAATACAGCTAAATTCCTTTAGTTTTTTAAGACTCGGTGCATATATCTAAGAATCCCCAAAATCGGGGTCAGTGAGGTTTGGATGGAGAGATTGGATCAACCCAATCCAATGCTGGATTCGACCCATATCTGGATTCAATCCCGTCAAAACGAACAAGGCCTTAGTTTTTTAACCACTCGGTGCATATATCTAAGAACCCCCAAAATCAGGGTTTAGGGCAACCCTCCTCTAATAATTTAACCGAGTGGTGGCTCCTCTAATGTTCTCTTGCTTAAGCGTGATATATTCTCAGATCCACTTCTCAGATCCACCACCATCTTCCGTACCAGTAAACCTACCACAATGACCACGAAAAGAAAAAGGCAAGCGATACCTACCATTAATCACAATCGCACATTTTGCTCAGTCGCGGCATTTCGTCGAGCAGGTGAGCGCCCTGCTCGAAAGCACAAGGCAAGAACAGGCATGCCACCGAGATGTGCAAAAACCACGAAAAGTCGC
The DNA here is from genome assembly GCF_022539505.1 of Lolium rigidum. Lineage (NCBI taxonomy): Eukaryota > Viridiplantae > Streptophyta > Magnoliopsida > Poales > Poaceae > Lolium > Lolium rigidum. Next base: position 38,667,901 of record NC_061512.1, read on the forward strand.
AAAGAGGAAAAGAGAGGAAGGGAAGACAATGGGGAATCGAGAAACACACCGTGAAGTCAATGGCAGCGACGGAGGCGGAGAACGGCCTGGCGCGGTGAAGGGGTGGCCGGGCGGAAGAGAGATGGAGTCGAGGCGCGGATTGCTTACTGCTATGGCTTGTTCG